>NC_079170.1:17344401-17566901 GCF_947568905.1 Ostrea edulis | reverse complement strand
ATTATCTGTTCAGCTGTACTTGTTTTCTTCATGAAAGGTGTAGATTCTTGCCACCACGCTGAACTGATCGTCGAAAAACTATTAGCTATAGTGAATTAATGAACTGTAAAGACAAATATACTATGATAGGACTTGCCAAATTTACCAAGTTAGTACTGTCCATATTTGTATGACATTACCTTCCTGTTGTGTTTCGTTCATTGTGTTCAACATTGTTGTTGACGATTTTACCTTTGTTGTACTATCATGCTCCATGTGGAACCTGGTAGTGAAATAAAAAAAGTTATAAAAGTTTATTCATATAAGCTAGCTTTGTAAGGATCGATAGAATAGATTCAATGAAACCAATTTGGGGTCCTTGAGGGCATACAAGTAAAGAGGAACACACATAAGAAGATAAAGTCAAAATTGATAGCAGCAGCATGTCCACATAAAAAAAAAAAAAAAAAAAAAAAAAAAAAAAAAACCTGACTGCAGAAGATTATGGCAGATAGGGATTAACTGTAATACACGTGTAATTAACGCACGTACAATAAGAACCTATAACACGTACACTTGTACGAGAGTATTAACATTGTTACTCTTAAACATTTATTTGGTTATTTCTAAGATTATATGATGCACTATTTCTGATCAAATATTGATTAGAAATTGTCTAGCTTGATAAACAACATATGTGGCATGTCAAACGTTGCAATATTTGATTTTGTCCATTTGTATTGTATCATTTTCCGTTTGTATTCTATATTTTACCATTTGTATTGTATAAAATTGTATTGTATATTTTTCATTCTATCACATATTTTTCGTCGGGTAAACTTACAACATATTTCTACATCAAAAGAAATTTTGGAATTGAAAAATATTTATCTTTAAAGTTTTGAAGAAGGAAGATTTATATGTAAATTTAGAATAAACGCATATAATCTAAGAATTGAAAGAGGAAGATATCAAAAGATTACAAACACGAAAGGACAGAACAGCACCCTTGAAAGAAATGAACGAATTTGTAGAATGTGCGATATAAATTGTGTGGAAGAGGAGATCCATTAACTAATTGAATTCCCTTTGTACAAAGGTGATAGGCATGCATTTTTAAAGGATATTACTAAAAATAAAAAATTATATAGTATAACAAATAAAGAAAAATTTCTGTGGATTATGTCCGATGATAATGATATGTTTCTTATCAAGCTAGGCAATTGTTTGATCAATATTATTAACACAAGAAATTGTGCATTATATAACTTTAAAAATAACCCCAAAAATGCAAATGAGTGAAAATGTTAATACTCAAGTAAAAGTGTGTGTTTTGCAGCGTCTTTTTTGTACGTATATCACATGTTACAGAATTACATATACACCCCCACCCCCCTATAATCTTCTGTAGTCAGTTCTTTTTAATCTTTCTCTTTTTTATCATCATGTTACTAAATCAAGTTTTGACTTTCTTTCAAGTTCAAGCGAACTTTTGCATTGATTTACTCTATGACCTATCTAGAATATTTAATATATATATACACACGTCATGCCATACAATCACACACGCACGCAAGCACGCATACAATTCAGAACTAAGCATAGAAAAATCTAGCTAGATTAAAATGGGCAGTTAATTTAATTGTACATTCTGTTTAATTATCTGTGACATTTACTGCAGTATTTAGTATTTACATCTGGCAGGAAGATAATTGATAACGGTGATAGTGACAATTAGATGGCAGTCCGGAGGTCAGCTCATAGGTGACGGGCGTGCAGTTGACAACCCCTGAGTACGGTCAATCTGCGCGTGGCATGTTGAACACATTCAGTCTGTCCTATATAAACTCGTGCTGGAAAGAACAGCTTCACCATTCTCACGATGGAACAACAACCATTCACTTCAAGCGAATATTTCCCAGGAATGCCTGTCGACGAAGATGCATATGCCATGGAGACTGACGTCGTTTTGGAGGAACATCTTTACCGTATGAAGATGGAGTTGGCGAAGATTGAGTTGGCTAAAACAGAGAGAAAGCTCTACCGGGCTTGTCAAGAAATATTCCTCCTCGACTACAAGTTATCGTACTTACAGGACAGACACGATCGGGCCCAGGAGATGAACCTTCCAGGGTTCCAATACAGCCACCACCTCCAACTGGTCGTCATTAAAGGAATCAAGAACATGTACCACGACTACGCCGTACTCCAGGCAGAGAAAAAGCAAAGTCTACAGCTGCAAATATTCGGGGAGATCCTAGAGGACTCAGACGACGAGGTCTACGAGTATGAACCAGTAGACTAGGTCAGGAAAGAAAACCTCCCCCCAGTCACCAGAGTCCACCACAGACAGACAGACAAACTGTCCTTAGTCACCAGAGTCCACCACGGGCAGACAAAGAAACCGTCCTTAGACGGTGTTGAAAACCAACGGCCCTTTTCAGGGCCATACAAATATTTCGAAAAGACACCTACATTCTCGAAACGAGATTCTATCATGTTCTTATGGTCAGTTTATATTTGATCATCTACTTTAGTCAAAGTAAGAGAAAATGGATTGTTTGATTCGCTGTCTAGCACATCTAGTTGTGAATATTGGGTCTACTTCAAAGTCATACGTCAATTCAATGCATTGCGCATATTAAAGACATCTTAATTCTTTAATTTCATACAAATGAATTTTTTTTTAGTCTTTACAATGGAAGACCCGAAAAACAAATTCTATGTCGAGAGACATTCTATTCGAGATTTACATCGACCACTATGCTTATTGTTCAAGTATGGTCAGGGGTCACAAAAGCAGATATAGAAAAGCTATAGTACTTATTTGCAGCTAGAATACAAGTTTACTGGTCTTACGTTAAGGTATTCAGTATATATAAGGAATATATTTCATATCTAAGAAATGAATGTAATGCTTTTTGTAATTATGGTATCATTTTGAAGGGTTTATCAAATAAAAGTAAACTACTATAGGAATTTACTTTTTTTTTTATTTGTTCTTAACATATTTGACCTTGAATTTTACATTGCCGTATATGGGAATAGTATGTATTATATAATATATATTTTAAAGAAATTGTATTTTCTTAAAAATCTCTCGGTAAAAAGTTGCTTAAGGTAGCTCCATCCTCATGTGACTTATCAATATTAATAGTTAAAAGTGGAAACACTTTATTAATTTCCACTCAATATAGTTTAATTCAGTTAATAACCAAAGAAAATGTATATGTTGCCACCTTTTTAAAGATGTCAGACATACAAATACAGAAGTATACATCAACATCAGAAAATCACACATTTTTATTAAACAGAGTAATAAAATTGATAAAAACTTGTTGAAATGACAAAATTTAAATATCAACAGTTTTAAAAAAACTGCTAATTCATAAATATGTATAGATTAATTGTGGATATTAGGGAAACCAATGTATAATAGACATCCAGTAGAGAAAATTCCAGTATAGGAGTTATTTCCCTTGACAACATTATTTTAATCATAAATAATTGATTATCTATGGAAAATATAAACTTTTTCAGTATTAATAGTTTACAAGATTTTTTATTATATCCAGTGAATAACATTCCTCAGAAAGATATGTTTCTATCATGTGCAAAGTTTAATTTAGTAAGATTTTTGCAAAAACCTATGATATCACATGAGGATCGATCAACCTTAAATGTTCTCTTGATAAAATATGAAATAAAATTAATCATTTACCGCAAATATTCTTAGAAAATTAAATTTTTCTAATTTTTATCAAGGTCGGGTAAGTCTTCCAAAAATTTTCAAGTGCAAAAAGGTCGGCTTCAAATCATTTACCAGTCATGTGAATTTGAACTATTTTATTTTCATTATTATTTAACAATGAATATTCATCTTGATTTAAATCGTTCAAAATTATTCAATTTCCATTCATTATACTTTAAATGCTTCAAGAAATTCATTGGTTGGAAACCTTTAGAAGACATCAAGCTTAGCTTGTCACAATCTTTAAGATATACAATTTACTTCACATATATCTACAAAATATAGAACTTGATGTAAGAAGCACATTTTCTGGATATATTATTCCAATTAAAATTCTTCATTTTATTCATTATCAAAATGCAAGTTGGAGTTATTGAACAGAGCTTGTATTTCTGATACTGTCAGAAATATATCGAAAAAGACGTCCGTCACCATGGCATATGCATCTTCGTCGACCGGCATTCCTGGGAAATATTCGTTTGAAGTGAATGGTTGTGGTTGCATCGTGAGAATGGTGAAGCTGTTCTTTCCAGCACGAGAGGATGTGTTCAACATGCCACGCGAACATTGACCGTACTCATGGATTGTCAACTGCACGCCCGTCACAGATGAACTGACCTCCGGACTGCCATCTAATTATCATTTTCTTCACTGTTATCAATTATCTTCCTGCCAGATGTAATTACTGCACCAGGAGAAAAATGTCGGAGATGATTAAACTGTGTGTACAATCTCCTATCAATAGAACTTTGGGTACCAAAACAAATTATATTGTTGTTTTGTAGACTACCAAAAAGCGTTTGACTCTGTGAATAGAACAAAACTTTGGTACAAATTGTTACATTTAGGAATACAAGGAAAATTCGTAAAGATTATACAGTCTCTTTATAAGAATGTAAAGTCTTGTGTAAAGTACGACGGCTTTTAAGTGAATACTTTTGGAACGAGGTGGACCTTATGCAAGGTGAAGTTCTATCACCAGTACTATTCTCATTGTATGTTAACAATATTGAAAATACCTTTATGCGAGAAGATTGCCCGAGTATTGATATATATTTAATCCATATGTTTCTTTTTATGTACGCTTATGATACAGTTTTGTTGTCTGAGAGCGCTGTTGGCTTATAAAGGATATTAAAGACAATTGTATTTTAAAGGCTTGTTACGAAGACATGTTCACTTATAATAATAACTGGTTAGCTAATATAAAAGAAGAATTGTCTAATCTGGGTTTAACTTACTTGTGGGACCACAATAGGAACCAGAATATTTATAAAATTATCGAACACAGAATGTTAGATAAAATATAATATAATGTGTAGTTTTGAAAGTTCATCAAAGTGTATGCAGTGTTGTAGCATGGAATTCCCCTCCCCTCCCCCCTCCCCCGCATAGACTCTCCCCCCGGAAAAACGGGCCCGGGATAGACATTCCCCCCGGAAAGATGGGCCTGGCATAGAATTTCCACCTAGGAAGAATCAACCCGGGCCCAATTTTCCCCCTAGGAAAAACCGCCCCATTATAGAATTTTCCCCTAAATGACAGTACACTCCTCCCCCTTCTTACATTTTAGCTATGTATCCGTTTCCAGTTCTATTACTATACCGTATATACTCGCCTATAAGTCGGATTTTTTTAGAGTAAATTTTTGGTCCAAAACTCTATGTCCGACTTATAGGCGCGTCCCAAGAAGATTGGTATTTTTCTGGACGGCGTAATGTACATAGAGTTTTTTAAACAACTCCGACGATTATCATGGACTCCCACACAAATGATTATTGTTCACAAATATCTAGACATATTATATTGTTTATGTATTTTAAAATTAGGTATAAAGTACAAGTATTTACATATTTTTATCTAGTTAAAGATGATTTACATACCGGTAACTTATACTTTCAATTCAACTAATCTATCGTTTATCTGTAAAATTGAATTACGAACCCAATTTAATATTGAAATATTCATATGTATACCGGCTGAAATATATTTCATAAAAGATTGAATATTTAGATCATCATTCTTGACTCTTAAAAACTCTATTGTTGATACATTGAATTATACCCGAACCCCACAATAACCGCGAGTCGCGTGCCACTAAGTAAACACGGTGTCAGGTACTGGTAATTAGGAGACCATAATTGCCTAGGTAAACAAGGGATCATTGTCCATAATAGATCAAGGATTGCGTTTAAACCCCAAACAGATAGGGCTTGGATATTGAGCACCTCATAATTATTAATTTCTCAAAATATTTTTTGAAACATAGGTAAAAACACTCAAGCATTGACTTGAAATTGTCAACCGATTCTGACAAAAATTTGTACTGACTTATAAGCAGGTGAATGGCAAATTCCTACAAAATAACCTTAAAAAATACAACCGACTTATAGGCGAGTATATATGAGTATATATCTTGCTTATCTAGACCCAGGAATTCTTATTATATTTTTTAATTTTGAGCAGGGTCTTGTGTATCACAATTATCATCTTATGTTTCTTTAAAATAAAGGAAATTATTCAAATCGTGTAATGGTATATCAAAATTCAAAAATCGGATGTATATTTAATTGCTGGGATAAAATTTAGAAAATTCATTTCAAAATGAAGGATTATATCTCCCTCATGCATAGCTCTGATCCTTGGACGAATTTGGCTCCAGTTTTTTGGCATTTTAGTTTTCCTTTTAGCTCTTACAAGGTTTTTTGTCATTTCGAATTTCCAAACTTTCGGCTTGAGCATCACTGAAGAGACATTATTTGTCGAAATGTGCATATGGTGCATCAAAATTGGTACCGTACAAGTTTTACATTCATACATCTCAAGTCTTTGCTGTTATCTACCAGTATCTAACATCTGAAATAGTGAAGTTGGGAAGAAGTTAGTTTTAATTTAAATAAACAGGGAAATTAAATTACTTTTCTTTACACAGTGAAACTAATTTACTTTTTAGATATTTTAATTGTATATCTTTTAGTCGACGTTTTACGAAAAATCTTAATGATATTGTCCATCGTTAAAGTCTTTTGGGAAGCATATTGTATTTACTATATGCAATTCAAAGTTTTCAGCATGTAAACCCAACTTCAACATCTCCAAAAAAAAAAAAAAAAACCAAAAAAAAAACAACCCTTTATTTTATGAATATCGTAATATTAATGAGCGCATATCTATTTCATCAAGCTATAACAATTTAACAGTACATAATTGTTTCTTTTTGTAACTTTTTTTTTTGGATAACATGTACCTCTTTATAGCAATTATAACAAATTTCATTGATTATTATCTTCAATTGCATGGGTTTGCTTCATTCTATATTTATTCAAAAGCTTCTACATGAGAAGAAAAAGATTCCAATCGATGAAATCCGGAAACAGGAGGGTTGAAATTCTATACCAGGGCGGTTTTTCCGCCCAAGGGGAAATTCTATACTGACTTTGTACATAGGGGAAATTATATGCTGGGGTGCTTTTCCCCCCTATGGGGGAAGATCTATCCCGGGCCCGTTTTTCCAGGGGGAAAGTCTATGCTACAACACCGACACCTTGTTGACAATTTTTGTGTACAGTATTATCTAACAAAACCAACAATCTAATTAAAATCAGATGTTAGATCCGCTCACATACTCGCTATGCTTATATATATATATTTGATACATATATACACATGCGTGCGTGTGTGATTGTATGGCATGGTATATATATCATGCCATACAATCACACACGCTAAATTCAGATCCGAGCATAGAAAAATCTAGCTAGATTAAGGTGGGCAGATAATTTAATTGCACACTCTGTTTAATTATCTCTGACATTTACTCTTACTACAGTATTTAGTACATGTATTTACATCTGGCAGGTGATAGTGATAATTAGATGCCATTGCGGAGGTCAGTTCATCTGTGACGGGCGTGCAGTTGACAACCCATGAGTACGGTCAATCTGCGCGTGGCATGTTGAGCGCATTCCGTCTGTCCTATATAAACTGGTGCTGGAAAGAACAGCTTCACCATTGTCACGATGGAACAACAACCATTCACTTCTAACGATTATTTCCCAGGAATGCCGGTCGACGAAGATGCATATGCCATGGAGACTGACGTCGTTTTGGAGGAACATCTTTACCGTATGAAGATGGAGTTGGCGAAGATTGAGTTGGCTAAGACGGAGAGAAAGCTCCACCTGGCTTGTCAAGAAATAGTCCTCCTGGACTACAAGTTATCGTACTTACAGGACAGACACGATCGGGCCAAGGAGATGAACCTTCCAGGGTTCCAATACAGCCACCACCTCCAACTGGCCGTCATTAAAGGAATCAAGAACATGTACTACGACTACGCCGTACTCCAGGCGGAAAAAAAGCAAAGTCTGGAGCTGCAATTATTCGGGGAGATCCTAGAGGTCTCTGATGATGAGGCCCACGAGTATGAACCAGTTGACTAGGTCGGGAAAGAAAACCTTCCCCCGTCACCAGAGCCCACCACGGACAGACAGACGAACCTTCCTTAGGCGGTGTTGGAAACCAACGGCCCTTTTCAGGGCCATACAAATATTTCGAAAAGACACCTGCATTCACGAAACGAGATTCTATCATTTTCTTATGGTCAATTTATATTTGATCATCTACTTTAATCAAAGTAAGAGAAAATGAATTGTTTGATTCACTGTCTAGCACATCTAGTTGTTAATATTGGGTCTACTTCAAAGTCATACGTCAATTCAATGCATTGCGCATATTAAAGACATCTTATTGCTTTAATTTCATACAAATGAAAAGAAATTAGTCTTTAAAATGGAAGACTTGAAAAACAAATTCTGTGTCGAGGTATATTCTATTCGAGATTTTCATCATTTAATAGACCACTATACTTGTTGTTCAAGTATGGTCAGGGGTCACAAAAGCAGATATAGAAAAGCTATAGTACTTATTTACAGCTAGAATACAAGTTTACTGGTCTTACGTTAAGGTATTCAGTATATAACGAACATATTTCATATCTAAGAAATGAATGTAATGATTTTTGTAATTATGGCATCATTTTGAAGGGTTTATCAAATAAGAACAACCTACCATAGGAATTTAGAATTTTTTTATTTGTTCTTAATTTGTTTGACCTTGAATTTTACATTGACGTATATGGGAATAGTATGTTTTATATAATATTTTTTAAAAGAAATTGTATTTCCTTAAAAAGCTCTCGGTACAAAGTTGCTTAAATTTTCTCTTGATAAAAATATAAAATAAGATTAATCATTTACCGCAATATTTTTAGAAAATTAGATTTTTCTAATTTTATCAAGGGCGGGTAAATCTTCCAAAAAGTTTGAAGTGCAGAAAGGTCGACTTCAAATCATTTACCAGTCATGTGAATTTGAACTATTTTATTTTCATTATTATTTAACAATAGATATTCATCTTGATTTAAATCGTTCAAAATTGTTCAATTTCCATTCGTTATCTAACGAATACTTTAAATGCTTCAAGAAATTCGTTGGTTGGAAACCTTTAGAAGACATCAAGCTTAGCTTGTCACAATCTTTAAGATATACAATTTACTTCACATATATCTACAAAATATAGAACTTGATATAAGAAGCACATTTTCTGGATATGTTATTCCAATCAAAATTCTTCATTTTATTCATTATCAAAATGCAGGTTGGAGTTATTGAACAGAGCTTGTATTTCAGATACTGTCAGAAATATCTCGATAAAACATCTCCATACTCTTAGTGTTCATACAAGGGAAGTAACTAAGGAATAACCCACCAGAGAAATTGATACGGAAGAAAAGTGTAGGATGTATACAACAAGATTTTGATATTGAAAAGTTTAAGCTTTCAAATTTGCTTTATTTAGTAAAAAATAAATAAATTAAAAGCCCACGATCTACAGTTCAGCAGTCGACACTCTAACTGAAATATACAACTAGCCCCCCCTTCAAATAATAGGAATAGACAAATATTGCTGATATTTATATTTTCATCCATGTTTGAAAAGAAAGTCAGCCATTTTGACGATGTAGTATCCCTACTCAACTCTTCATAAATGTCTGCTAAACAGTGTTGTAAAACCAGCGATAAATATTTTGCATACGACAGATGATTTTTGAATATTGTTCATAGATGTTTAAACACAACTGTATTTTAAGGTATTCAATGTATAACGACCATATTTCATATCTAAGAGGGAACATTGGTGCAAGCACCATTTATGGACAGGAAAAAGTCTGGGAAGTGTACGAACTGAATATTTTCAGGAAAGGTGTTCCAAAGAATTCCCTTGTTTAAAAGCGCGAGAAAATTAAAACGCGAAAGGTGGTAAAATTTAGAGAAATTTTGATCAAATCCGGAGATGAACAATTTTTAAAAGTGAAAAGAATCGTTAATTATATGATGTAACTATTTATAGGTAGCTCAATAATGCAACTACTGTAGATCACATATGTTTCGCGAGTATTTTATTTCGCAGTTGTGGAGTACGGTGTTTATTCGCGAATACAATAATTCACGAGTATTCAGTTAGAAATAACATTTCGCGAATAGATCCGCTCCCGTGCTTCTGATCGTAATATTCTAGCACACGTACATGTGTACGACATACATTGTGTGTAGCGTTATTAATTTTACGTATTCAATTGACTTGTTTATCCCCATGTTTGCTAGTGGTAATTACATGAGTAGTTCTTACGTTATTATAGCAATTTTACTTGTCAATTTTTAACGTAACTTTTTTTTAAAAAGTGTAGTTTTCATAATGACGCCATAAGAATCCTGAGGGAAACTTTTATGCCAGTAAAGTCGTTGATCAGTTGAAAAACAATAACATGAGATATGTCCGGGTTGATATACGATTATCTGTAATTAAACCCCTGCACGCTAAATACCACCTTCACTCTCACGTATTTTTCTTACGAGTCCTTACGGATCTCCGACTCGTAGTCAATCGCAAGAATTCGTAAATCACTCGTCGGTATTCGTTAATAACTCGTCACAACTCGCACACACTTGTAAGGATCCATGAAAGTAGGGGCAAATTTTTTGATATGTAAAAAAAAAAAATCCCGATTGTCCACGGATTTCATTTTCCGTAAATAACTTGTAACAATCCGTAAATATCGTAAACTGGTCGCAACACGTAATCTGGTCCTAAGAATCCGCAAAACACTCGTAAAAAGCTTTTTTTTTCTTTTCTTACGAATCTTTGCGGTTAGTTTACGATATGTTACGGATAGTTTACGAGTTGTTTACGGATTTTTACATAGTGCATACTTAAACTTACGATTAATACCACCTTTACACTCACGGATATTTTTTTACAAGTCCTTACCGATCTCCGACTCGTAGTCAATCGCAAGCATTCGTAAATTACTCGTCGGGTATCCGTGTCTAAATCGTAACAATCCGTGTACCTTTACGGATTTGTGGAATACGTTGGGATTCGTAAGAAAAATCCGTGAATGTTATTAACGGATACCGACGAGTGATTTACGAATGCTTACGATTGACTACGGGTCGGAGATCCGTAAGGACTCGTAAGAAAAATCCGTGAGTGCAAATAATAGAATCTCGTTTCGTGAATGCAGGTGTCTTTTCGAAATATTTGTATGGCCCTGAAAAGGGCCGTTGGTTTTCAACACCGCCTAAGGACGGTTTGTCTGTCTGCCCGTGGTGAGCTCTGGTAACTAAGGACGGTTTGTATGTCTGCCCGTGGTGAGCTCTGGTGACGGGGGAAGGTTTTCTTTCCTGACCTAGTCTACAGGTTCATACTCGTGGACCTCGTCGTCAGAGACCGCTAGGATCTCCCCGAATATTTGCAGCTCCAGACTTCACATCTTCTCCGCCTGGAGTAGAGCGTAGTCGTGGTACACGTTCTTGATTCCTTTAATGACGACCAGTTGGAGATGGTGGCTGTATTGGAACCCTGGAAGGTTCATCTCCTGGGCCCGATCGTGTCTGTCTTGCAAGTACGATAACCTGTAGTCCAAGAGGACTATTTCTTGACAAGCCCGGTGGAGCTTTCTTTCTGTCTTAGCTAACTCAATCTTCGCCAACTCCATCTTCATACGGTAAAGATGTTCTTCCAAAACGACGTCCGTCACCATGGCATATGCATCTTCGTCGACCGGCATTGCTGGGAAATATTTGTTTGAAGTGAATGGTTGTTGAATTAATTTAAAGACAAAGGGTCTGATATGATAATACTTTTTCAAAAATTTGATTCTTAAATGACTGTAATAAGTACACTTAAAGAAAAAATGAAACTCATCTTCTACATCTAAGGTACGTAAAGGACACAAACGTCTTTCTAAAGGAACATTTTTGTATCTACCGGTTCCAATAACTAACCAGTGAGACGATAATCTTAACTTACATATAAACTTTTTATACTGCATAGGAATTCTTTTAGTTAAGTGGGATTGCAAAGTAAAATGGTCAATCAAATGTTTATAAATTCTACATTTTAAGGAAGAGTTGATTTCAGAAAGTATTGTTTGTTTACAATTATCAAAACTACGTTGCTTAGCCACTGCAAACATGTATTGTGGCTTCAAAGTACATTGATTTAACCATAGGTTCATCAATCCAACATTTGACAAAATACCTTTAACATTTACTACCCATTTTTTTTTTACAGTTTTGTTTGCTACTCATTTCATCACACATATAGTCATAACATGATTTCAAGATACAATTTTTTGTTGATAAAAGCTTTAACCAATATTTTAAATTTCGTAATTTTCTCACACATTGCCATGGTAATCTACCCAATTCACAATAAATCATTACATTAGGAGCAGCACTTTTCACACCCAGTGTTTTTACAAAAATCCATGTGAAGTTTTTCGATATCAGGAGCTGAATGAGCACCCCGCACTTCACATCCATAATTTGCAATGCTTCCTACATATGTATCAAATAAGAATATTAGTGTTGTGAAATTCAAGTTCATATTAGAACATTTTCTTTTTAGTGAAAATAAAGCTTTCTTATATTGTAGTGGTTTGAACATATTTTATTGCATATATAATATACAAAAGGTTTGAACACAAGTTCTTACAACTTACGAGGTTCTCACCTTAGATTAATTGATAACAATTGTCATCAAACATATGTATAGATAAAATAAATACATGTACATTTAGCATAAAGTGAATTACTATCATGAGAATCTGCCTGAATTAAGTATAAATTTGTGAACAGCATTAAAAATTTTGCTGTTAGTTTCATAACCCAAATTGTCACTGCCCCAAAGTAAAATCCGTGTATCAATAATAGATAATTCTTGTATTTGAAAAAGTTCGTTAAACATAATATTTCTTACTACTGAAAATCTTTTACAAACAAAGAAGAAATGATATGCATCTTCTCTCATACCACAATGACAGTTAGGAAAATTGACAATGTTTTTTCGGTGTAAATCATAGTTCAGCAGACAGTTGTGTCTTAATTTAGTATGAATTATATTTACTATTCTTTTGCCAAGAAGAAAATGTTTAGGCACTATTGAAATATTGATATTATTAGAAATGTTTCGACGGAACTGACAGATAGAGGTTGTTTTCTTTGCTTCGTTTGCTAAAGAGTTCCATTTGCGAATGGCATCTGGAAAAAATGATTTGTTGTATGTTTCTTGCTTAGTTCTAGGAGGTATATAGTCATATTCGTAACGAGTATTGTAGCGTGATGTATCCTTTCGAAAATTGTCAATGATATCACCTAAATATTGTGGTACAAGATTGAGGTGAATTTTATACATTGTCATTAATTTTGCGATTTCCCGTCTTTTGCTTAGTGCTTCCCAACCCGTTTCTAAATATAATGATTCTTTGGATGCAAGAATTGGCAGTCCCGTTACTATTCTAGCTGCATGGAGCTGTACTTTTTCTAACTTTTCAATTTCTGCAGAAGAACATCCATCCCATACGACTGAAGCATATTCTAGTATAGGTCTAACAAAAGTCATATACAATTTAGATAGTTTGTTTCTACATAAAGTGAATTTGAGTTTCCTTAGAAGTCCTAGTTTTTTATACGCATTGTTTACGATATCATTGATATATACAGACCATTTTAAATCATTGGAAAAAGTGAGACCAAGATATTTGTGGGAAGAAATGAGTTCTAATTGACAATTTTGAAAAAGCAGTTTTGGAATTCCATTATGCTTTGCCTTGGTAAAAAATAAAACTTTAGTTTTATTAGGATTAAATTTCAAAAGCCAGTTATTTGACCATTCTTCAAGAATTTTGAGATCATGATTCATAACATTTTCTATATTACATATATTCTTATCTGCATATTGAATTGAATTATCATCTGCGTACAATCTACAAAACGATAACATATTTTGTGCTACATCATTAACATAGATTAAAAACAAGAGCGGTCCCAGTACAGATCCTTGAGGCACTCCAGCATTGATAGTTAAGCTGGATGATAACAAATCCTTATACATCACTTTCTGACGTCTATTACACAAATAACTTTTAAACCACTGAAAAAGATTTCCACATATTCCATATTTTTGTAATTTAAAAAGAAGTCCCTTATGCCAAACCCTGTCAAAAGCTTTAGAAAGATCACAAAAAACCATACAGCATGATCTACCTTCATCAATATTCTTCACTATACTGTGATATGTTTCAATAAGCTAGTAAACTGTAGAGTGACCAGGCAAGAACCCAGCTTGGTACTTATAAAACAGGTTGTTACTATGAAAATAATTATAGACATGTTTAAAAATGATTCTTTCCATTATCTTACTCACACAGCTTAATAGAGAAATGGGTCTGTAATTTGATGAAAGTTAAGGGTCCTCTTTCTTGAAAAGAGGTAGCACATGGGCTAATTTCCAACAACTGGGAAATGTGTTTTCAGACAGTGATTTGTTAAAAAGCAAATACAGAGGTTTACATATTGTATATATTGTTAACTTTAACATTTTATGACTGATACGATCGGATCCAATGGCCTTGTTGACTGGCAAAACGGAAATTATATCAATAACTTCACATTCCTTCGATCGCAATAGAATCTATAGTTTCAAAACATTGCATATTATACATTTCAGGTAAACTCTTATCTACACTTATAATATTTGAGATAGAGGAAAAATATTTATTTAAAATATCTATTTTCTCAGAATCTGAGAAAGCTATTTTGTCGTCACCATTATTATCTGTATATTTTAAAGGGGGTAATTCGTTGTTTGTTTTTGTTTGAAAAACGTCTTTCAGTAATTTCCAATAGAGTTTGTTATTGTTCTTACTCGCATCATCTATGTACGTTTCGATATTGTCATAATAATTTGAAAATGCGTGTTTTTTCATATTGTTAACTTGATTTCGAACTCTTCTGTATTTCATCAAAGAAGGTAATTACAGGTATGAATTTTGACTTCAAGCCATATACATTCTATACCGGCGGGCTCAAATTCAGTACATCTGCGGACATGAAGGATATCAGATATGTAAATCATAACGCCACCCCCGAAACAATTTCTGTCTTTACGAAAAATAGTTTTGAAACCATCTATTGTAACCCTGCCATTCAGTAAATTGTTATCTAGATGAGTTTCAGTGAAACACAAAATGTCAAAGTCATGTACTATTGTATTAAGATGAGCTATTTTGTTTCTGATACTTCTAATATTTAAGTGTAATATGTCAAGGACGTTGTCTACAGTTGGTCCAGGATTGACCTCGATATCACCTGAGATCAGTAAAATAAATGTGAAAAATTGGAGATAAAAATTAATTAGGACTGCATTATCCCTAATACATATTGCGCCGTGTACTATGAGGCTGACAAGTGATTTAAGTTTTAAGTATAAAGTTCTGAGTTTGATGCGAAATGTAGCGGATTTAGATAAACATCTGCACGAAACATAAAAAGAGCCGATTGCAGTACGATGTTGTTCGATAGAATTACCCATTGTCAAGCTTTTTATGTTTGCAAACAACAAAAAAGGGAAATAGGCTGCAATCGAGACAAAAATCAGACGCTGTGTGGAAGAAATGTATGGGTACTTCGGTACATGTAGTATGACAATTGATCATATTTTGACCATGTATGATATAAGGAAAAATTACAACAAAACAAAACACGTTTGTAGAAACAATACAAAAAAACTGGAAAAAAGCAAAATACCAAGCAGTGAAAAAAGAACTGCTGTTTGTCATAAATTGTCTTACATTGTAATGAAAATGATAACTGTTTTTGTGTGACATAAAATTTTCCATTAAAATTCAACAATAATCCAAGATAACAAAATTTATTTACTACTTCAATTTGTTCATTATCATAGAGCCATTTATCGTCTGATCGTAAAATACCTCCGTTTCTAAAAACCAATACTTTTGTTTTTTCAACTTTAGCCGTTAAAGACCATTTTCAGTGTAAATTTCCAATGAATTCAACATAAGTTGCAAGTCAGAGGCCGATTTAGCTAATATAACCATATCATCTGCATACATTAATAGAAATAAAGATAATTCTTGTAGCTCGATGGGAGCATTGTACTTAAGCAAAAATTCCATCTCACAGTCGTCTACGTACAAAGAAAAAAGTCGGGGAGAAATTATCTCCCCTTGTAAAACGCCAATATTATTTACAAAGAAATCTGATAAATTTCCCTTTAATAGAATACATGACTTAATATCATTGTACAATGATCGAAGAATATTAAGAGGCCTGCCTCTAATACCTAGCATAGGAATTTTGTTCCACATTTTAGCTCTGTCTACCGAATCAAACGCCCGTTTAAGGTATATAAAACAGCAATAAAGCCTCTTTTTCTTAGAAAGATATTTATCAATTACAGTTTGCAAGGCAAAAATGGCATCAACAGTTTCTAAAGAAGGTCTAAAACCGAATTGTGCGTCAGAGATGACATTATTATGTTCCACCCAAACCATAAGTCTTTAATTCAAAATTGAAGTAAATAGTTTAGTTAAACAGCTCGCCAAGCTAATTCCCCTGTAATTTGCTGGGTCAGTAGTACTTCCCTTTTTGTATATAGGAACAATAAGCGATGTGCATAATATGTTAGGAAAATATCCAGTGGAAAACATTGCATTAAATATGGTATTTAAAAACGGTAACAGAATGTCTTTAAACACAATAAGATACTCATTTATAATACAATCCTTTCCGTGACCTTTACCCGTCTTTAAACTTTTAATAGCATCCTCAATTTCTTTAAACTAATTTCCTCTTCTAATTCTTCAACAATAACATCATCTTCATTATTTAAACTATCTTCATGAGTGAGGTTTACATCAGAAGCCAAAGATTTAAAATGCTCACGTAAATCCTCTAGTGAAACATTTACTTTGTTTGCTTTCTTTTTTGCGAATTTTGAGGAAAACAATTTTGGATTTGCCTTCCTAATACTTTCTAGCACATTGCCCTCTTCATACAGATGTTTTTGTCCCTGTGGAAATCTCTATCTAAATTTTCGTAAATATAATTTTCCCCCAATGTAAATAGGAAATACTTAAAGTCCATCATCACATTTAATAATTTCAATAAATATTCAGGACTTTTCAAAAGTGATATCAAGCGAACTTTTGCATAGATTTACTCGATGACCTATCTAGAATATTTAATATATATACACATATACCATGCCATACAATCACACAGGCACGCATAAAATTCAGAACTAGGCATAGAAAAATCTAGCTAGATTAAAGTGGGCAGTTAATTTAATTGTACATTCTGTTTAATTATCTGTGACATTTACTCTTACTGCAGTATTTAGTACATGTATTTACATCTGGCAGGTGATAGTGATAATTAGATGGGAGTCCGGAGGTCAGCTCATGTGTGACGGGCGTGCAGTTGACAACCCCTGAGTACGGTCAATCTGCGCGTGGCATGTTGAACACATTCAGTCTGTCCTATATAAACTGGTGCTGGAAAGAACAGCTTCACCATTCTCACGATGGAACAACAACCATTCACTTCAAACGAATATTTCCCAGGAATGCCTGTCGACGAAGATGCATATCCCATGGAGACTGACGTCGTTTTGGAGGAACATCTTTACCGTATGAAGATGGAGTTGGCGAAGATTGAGTTGGCTAAGACGGAGAGAAAGCTCTACCGGGCTTGTCAAGAAATATTCCTCCTGGACTACAAGTTATCGTACTTACAGGACAGACACGATCGGGCCCAGGAGATGAACCTTCCAGGGTTCCAATACAGCCACCACCTCCAACTGGCCGTCATTAAAGGAATCAAGAACATGTACCACGACTACGCCGTACTCCAGGCGAAAAAGAAGCAAAGTCTGGAGCTGCAAATATACGGGGAGATCCTAGAGGTCTCTGACGACGAGGTCCACGAGTATGAACCAGTAGACTAGGTCAGGAAAGAAAACCTTCCCCAGTCACCAGAGTCCACCACAGACAGACAGACAAACTGTCCTTAGTAACCAGAGCCCACCACGGGCAGACAGACAAACCGTCATTAGGCGGTGTTGAAAACCAACGGCCCTTTTCAGGGCCATACAAATATTTCGAAAAGACACCTGCATTCACGAAACGAGATTCTACCATTTGCTTATGGTCAGTTTATATTTGATCATCTACTTTAATCAAAGAGAGAAAATGAATTGTTTGATTCACTGTCTAGCACATGTAGTTGTGAATATTGGGACTACTTCAAAGTCATACGTCAATTCAATGCATTGCACATATTAAAGACATCTTATTGCTTTAATTTCATACAAAAGAAAAGAAATTTAGTCTTTACAATGGAAGACTTGAAAAACAAATTCTGTGTCGAGGTATATTCTATTTGAGATTTTCATCATTTAATAGACCACTATACTTGTTGTTCAAGTATGGTCAGGGGTCACAAAAGTAGATATAGAAAAGCTATAGTACTTATTTACAGCTAGAATACAAGTTTACTGGTCTTACATTAAGGTATTCTGTATATAACGAACATATTTCATATCTAAGAAAAGAATGTAATGATTTTTGTAATTATGGTATCATTTTTAAGGGTTTATCAAATAAAAATAAACTACTGTAGGAATTTACAATTTTTTTTTTATTTATTCTTGATATATTTGACCTTGAATTTCACATTGCCGTATATGGGAATAGTATGTATTATATAAAATATTTTTTAAAGAAATTGTATTTCCTTAAAAATCTCTCGGTAAAAAGTTGCTTAAATATTGTCTTGATAAAATATGAAATAAAATTAATCATTTACCGCAAATAGTTTTAGAAAATTAGATTTTTCTAATTTTTATCAAGGGCGGGTAAGTCTTCCAAAAATTTCCAATGCAAAAAGGTCGGCTTCAAATCATTTACCAGTCATGTGAATTTGAACTATTTTATTTTCATTATTATTTAACAATGAATATTCATCTTGATTTAAATCGTTCAAAATTGTTCAATTTCCATTCTTTATACAGTCTACTCCGGGTATAATGAACTTCAGGGGACTGACCTGAATTTTTCATTATATCCAAAGTTCAATATAACCAATGCTGAACTACACGTATATTGCTACTGGAGGATTTATTTGAACTTCAAAAAACAGATAGTTCAATATAACCGACTTCAATATAAGTGGAGTGAGCTGTATATTGAATACTTTAAATGCTTCAAGAAATTCGTTGGTTGGAAACCTTTAGAAGACATCAAGCTTAGCTTGTCACAATCTTTAAGATATACAATCTATTTCATATATATCTACAAAATATAGCACCTGATATAAGAAGCACATTTTCTGGATATATTATTCCAATCACAATTCTTCATTTTATTCATTATCAAAATGCAGATTGGAGTTATTGAACAGAGCTTGTATTTCTGATACTGTCAGAAATATCTCGAAAAGACATCTCCATTTTGTTTGTGCTCATACAAGGGAAGTAACTAAGGAATAACCCACCAGAGAAATTGATACGGAAGAACAGTGTATAGGATGTGTACAACAAGATTTTGATATTGAAAACTTAAAGCTTTCAAATTTGTTTTATTTAGTAAAAAATAAATAAATTAAAAGCCCGCGATCTACAGTTCAGCAGTCGACACTCTAACTGAGATATACATGTGTACGACCTACATTGTATGTACCGTTATCGATTTTACGTATTCAATTGACTAGCTTGGGAGTGAGTAAGCTTACAAATAATAATGCTATTTATTTTGAAATAGGAATGTTACCTATATATGTCACAGGAAAAATTTTCATTTTGGTTTAAAAAAGAGAGTGCGAGAGAAAGAGAGAGATATAATATCAGAGTACGCTGTTTATATTTTTCTGGGAACATCATTTTTGCATTGATTGTAGGATAAAAATCTAAATTCAAGTACTTAGGTAGTGGGGGTGGGGGTAAAACTTCTTTCTCGCATGTTGACAGAATTCATCTTGCATGGAGGAGTTGGAAATATGTCACAATAGAAAGCGAAGCTAACGATCCAGTTTCCCCTTTAACTAAAGTGCATGTAGATGATCAAATATAAACTGAACGTAAGAAAATGATAGAATCTCGTTTCGTGAATGGAGGTGTCTTTTCGAAATATTTGTAAGGCCCTGAAAAGGGCCGTTGGTTTTTGACACCGCCTATGGACTTTCTGCCCGCCACGGGTCTGTCTGCCCGTGGCAGGCTCTGGTGACTGGATGTATGTCGGCCTGGGGAAGATTTATTTTTCTGACCTAGTCTATAGGTTCAAACTCGTCGTCATAGTCCACTAGGATCTCCCTGAATATTTGCAGCTCCAGACTTTGCTTTTTTTCCGCCTGGAGTACGGCGTAGTCGTGGTACACGTTCTTAATTCCTTTAATGACGGCCAGTGGGAGGTGGTGGCTGTATTGGAATTTAATGCTGGAAGGTTCGTCTCCTGGGCCCGATCATGTCTGTCCTGCAAGTACGATAACCTGTTGTCCAGGAGGACTATTTGCTGACATGCCCGGTGGAGCTTTCTCTCCGTCTTAGCCAACTAAATCCTCGCCAACTCCATCTTCATACGGTAAAGGTGTTCCTCCAAAACGACGTCAGTCTCCATGGCATATGTATCTTCGTCGATCGGCATTCCTGGGAAATATTCGTTTGAAGTGAATGGTTGTGGTTCCATCGTGACAATGGTGAAGCTGTTCTTTCCAGCACGAGTTTATATAGGACAGACTGAATGTGTTCAACATGCCACGCGCAGATTGACCGTACTCATGGTTATCAACTGCACGCGCGTCAGACATGAACTGACCTCTGGACTGCCATCTAATTATCACAATCACCGTTATCAATTATGTTCCTGCCATATGTAATTACTGCAGCAATTATTTCAATTGTTTGAGATAATTAAACAAAGTGTGCAATCAAATTTACTACCGACTTTTATCTCGAGAGAGAGAAAGAGAGAAAGAAAACAACTTAATAATTTCGTATCATTGATTACTGTACATTAATTGAAAATTACAATACGCATATTGCACAATAACCCCCCCCCCTTATCCTGCCTTGCGCAACTGTTAGATGGACTTTCTTTGACATTCATAAGCATCATACATAATTCTATGACTTCTTAATTCAATGTCCTTATTGAAAATTAACCCAATTAAGAGATTTCGTATTTCTGCGTAGAGTTCATAAATTTTATTTTTAATCTTATGTCCTAAATAGAAATTCAGATAATTCATGGTAAATACCCGTCAAGGTCACTCATATGAACATCAAAATGTCTCCTTAACACAGAAGATTTCAAATTATTCGTTTTAAGGGCCCAACACGCGAAGTAATTATTTCTGACACGATTTACGACAGTCCCCTCCGTGGCAGGATATCAAGGCTCTGACGGCGTAGGCCTTAATTCTATTGCTGGCTTCTAAAGCGTTGACCAAAAATTTGTGTTCTGTTCTGCATATTAAGTTTGTCACTAGATATTCTTACCGTTTTGAGCATTTTGAACACTTGCAATTCAATGTCACTATACTTAGCGCCCTTGATATTTGGCCTACATCTTCTTTAGAACCAAAATTTAGGAAATGTTTTAGCTTAAATTTTTTGTAATGAACAGTTACATGGATAATTTCTGTATGATTTGTGTACACGTTTAAAAACGTCATATTATCCAGTCAGACTTTAGTCTTATTTATTTGTTTTAATCAGTATTTAGTCTTCTTAATGTGTTACCCCTGCTTTGAAGAAAGGCTAAATACGCACAACCCCTGACAGATTAGGGGGCCATTATCTGAAACACTAATCACCCGTGAGTATGAACTTGGTTTAATCTGTTAAGCGTAATTAATCGGCTCTTCTAGGATACCAAATTGACCAGATGCAGATTCCATTATAGTACCCAAAATTGAATATTTTCACAAAACCAAAGATCTCTCATATGAAATTTGAAATGATTAGCAATTTTAAAAAAAATTATAAATAAATTTAGGATTAATAAGTGATTGAAATAGCAAATTTCATAATTCTTCTTTCTAATGAAACCATTTTTGCGGAAATATCTTGATTTTATACAAAGTTATTTCAATTTAAAAAGTACCACACGCGTCTCATATTTCACTGATGAAACAGGCAGAAATCACGATAGTCCCAAGGGGAAGTAAATCACCAGTTACGTCAGTTATCTTACTCCGATCGCTATGTGCATGGGGTATACTATTGATGAATGGGGCGGGCACCTGCTGTGCAAATTTGACAATTTTTGATGGAGATTTAGTTGTCTTCAAATACCAGGAAGGAACGATAACTCTGGGTAGATATTATTTGGCTCGCGTTACTATCGGGATCGGTATTCTTGTTGCACTTCCTGTTAAAGCGAACGTGAGATTTGCCGGTTGGTAGTTCATCAGGTAGATCGTTTTGATCGAAGTTAGTATATATTTCTTACTTGTCAGTTACGCAGATCATTCCTGAAAGGTCAACATGAGCGAATACCACAGACCCGATGCAAAGGCTGTGCAGAACTTGAAAGACATTGCAAATAAACTGCGAATTCACAGTATTCAGATGACAGACGCCAGCAACTCGGGGTAAGCTAAAAACGCATGCTCGGGAATAGTGATATACGATAATGCAATACTGAAAATCATGAAGAATGACATGTCTATTTTTTGCAGGCATAGTGAAAACGTGAATATATCAAATCTTTGTAATGATTTAAGGCAGTTTCGGCAATTATTTAATTAAATTCGTATGTAAATTATCGTTATGTGGATAGGCATATGACCTTAGCTTTCACAATTGTAGAGATTGCACTGATTTATTGAATTTGTATTTAATTTGCATGTTGAAATAAATAAAAGATGCTAACAGACAGTTTAGATATTTATTTAAACTGAATATATAGAAATAATCAGCAAATTATTTTCAAGTGACAGACAATTTTACTTTTTAGAGAAAGTTAAAAAAATTGGAGTAGGATCGAGGGGTTTGCAAAACTTAGTACATCAACTACGGCACAATTTAAAAACAAAGATACATATATAGCCGAGTTGCAATGAAGTTGAACTCGGCTATTGGTTTGGTGATGCGGGCGGGCAGGTTGACAAGCGGGCTTCAACAAAGGAGGAAAAAAGGTCAAAGGTCAAGGTCACAGTGACTGAAAATAGATTGAAAACTTCAGACAAATATGGTTAAAGACAAGTCGTACAGATCACTTACATCAAATACCTGTCAAAATTATATGGGAGTACCTTTCTCAAACTGCGAAATGCACCGGTGAGTGGATTTATTCGCAATAGGTGTGTTAACTACGGAAAAGTTTTTGTCATTGCTGAACATACATGCGTAACATAAACTTTGATTCGTTGATTTGCCATCGTGACTGTGCAGCAGCCAATCAAATGACCCACACTTATTAATTACATACGATAATTTTTTTGGCGAGTTTGTCCACAAGTGATGGGTATCTGATGATGGGGGCCCATTTTCACAAAAAGAATTTGGTGTCTGCTAAAGTTTTATAATCTTTTTTAAGACTTGTAGTGTGGTAAAATTAGATATATACTTTACCAGACCTGCATGTATCAGAGTTTTGCCAGACCATGATCTATTCTTTAACTTGAAATTAAAAAACAAAAAAACAAATTTGTACATTAACATGGACCAAGATAACAATTTATATTAATTAATTATTGGATCACCTGTCAGCTGTACAAAAGTAGACTTGGTTATTTTCCTAATATTAACATCCAATCTTTTGAAGATATATTAGAAATTGTTCAAGTGCTTGTCTCTTTGCTATTTTGATGGTTTTGATTTAGTAGATAATAGTAGGTGTGTGTGATTTAGTATGCATATATTTGGAAATATGACTGGTTATACTTACTTGTCTGAATCTTATGGACTGATAATTTAAGATTCCCAGGGATGATGACCTTTCTTTGACAGCTGGCATCTAAGGAACAGGTTTATTTCATATTTCTATGAAGATGATAAAATTCAAATCAACCATACAGCAAGAGAAATAAAATTGGAGTAAACTAAGATTATCTATTCGATATTGATATTCAAACTGAAATTTTATGTCAAGGATTGTAATTGTTGATATCTTCCTGTCTATCTATATTGTAGTACCACCATTAATGAGGCTTTCTTTCAAAATGAAAGAGAATTCATTAAAATGAGGAAAGTCTACGTAAAAGAAATCCATGACCTCTTACCAGGGCTCTCGTTACTTTGACCGCAAAATATATAAACGTGCACAAAGACCTTATGAACTTTTAAAATGTGTAATGATTAAAACTTTGAAAAAATTTTCAGCTACATGTAATCATGTATATTGCAGTTTATACTTTTAACTTGAATTTAATATGTGTATTGCGATTTTATTTAAATGAAATTTCAGTTTTTATTAATCATGTTAATGATGACAATCTTTTTTTTTTTTTAAAGCAAATCTCCATATAATTAAAAGTTTTTAGCTAAAAGTAGAAAAAAAAAATCCCTGTCCGTCTGTATCTTACATGTGATATCTCTCGGAATCAAGCATCCAAAAGGAAGTAAAAATTCACTGAGACCAAACTTAAAAAAACATTTTGAAAAATGTTTCTTATTGACGAATTTGAGCCCATGTTATCTTGATTAATGAGATTATACAAGCATCAGAGTAGCGTTTACATGTTTTACAGTGCATGACAATAATGATTAGCCTTTAACAGTAAAGTGTTATTCTGAATTGGTGGCTACTCCATGCTTTTCTGAATGACTAGGTCCAGGGGTTGTTAACCCTTTCTTTCTCAATACCTCTCATTCTAACTTTGGTAACGAAAATTCAACAAA
Organism: Ostrea edulis; assembly: GCF_947568905.1. Taxonomy (NCBI): domain Eukaryota; kingdom Metazoa; phylum Mollusca; class Bivalvia; order Ostreida; family Ostreidae; genus Ostrea; species Ostrea edulis. The sequence continues at coordinate 17,541,904 of NC_079170.1, read as the reverse complement.
TTTGATTCAGATAAAATTCCTTGTTCTTTGTTCAGAATCTGACACCCAACTAAAATCATGTGATCAGGGGAAAATTAAATGTAAGCAATCCATATCTAAGTTCATACAATCTCCAGCAATCTAAAGAAAAAATATGAAAGTGTTCAGAAATAAAATGGCTATTAAACTCTGTCTAGCAGAAATCAGACAATTTTCTCAGAAAATGGGGTATAAAATTATACCATTCAACAGTCATTTTAAATACTTTTTAAGCAAGAAATTGTGTTAGAATTATTGCATAGAAGAATGAGTTTAAAAGTTTATGATGGATTCACTGCAAAATGGAAAATGCTTTCAAATGAGGATGATAAAATGAATTGTTGTTTCTTTATATTATCGGTCGTTGCAGATATGTTCTCTGTATTTACATACACTATGATACATAAACATGCAATACATTTATTGAATTGAAAGATCTTTGATTACATATTAAAATTTCCTTGTAAAAAGACGACATTAGAAAATGACTGTTTTCATAGCTTTAAGGAGGTACTCTACATCGTCATAATGGCCAACTTCCTTTTAGAACATGGATGAACATATAAATATCAGCAATATTTGTCTGTCCATTAAAAAATTCTTGCCTAGCTGAGTAGCTCAGTAGGTTAGCACATCGACTGCTGAACTGTAGATCGCATGTTCGAGTCCAGCAGGGGTTTTAAATTTTCCTTAGATTGCTTTCAACTAAAACTGCATTTTTTGACTAAATAAAGTAAATTTTAAAGTTTTCAATTACAAAATATTGTTGTACATATCCTCTACTTTTCATTCATATCAAATTTCTCTGGTGTAGCATACCTCCTTAAATACATGTATCAATAAAAAATGGAAGTGATCATCAGTCTCAAGCATTCTAGAGGCCAATTTCCAGAATGGAATCTGATACTAAGACCATCAAAAGTTCAAGACACTCTCACCAACCCAGAGGAAATTGTGGATATGTCAAATTGTGAAAACAGAATTTACATGTCACGAAGTTTTTCTGATAGGAGTTTCTTTTTAGCTCGCTGGGGCGGCTGTCTAGAGAGCTATTGTCATGACCCTGGCGTCTGCGTTGCACTTTCAGGAAAGAAGTTTAGCCTGGGCTATACCTTTTGAAACAAGGGTGATAGGGTTTTTGATATTTCGCATATAGATGCCTCATGAAGAGAACTTTGTTTTGGTACCAAGATGTTTGACCCTGTGACCTTGAACTAAAGGAATAGGTTATGTAGAGTCATGCTTCCTGGTGAGCTGTGTTGTCTTCCTGTTTACTTAGTGATTTGAAGCTATAAAATTCATAAACTGTCATGTGAATACCAAAAATCCATTATTGATCTTCATTGAGGCAGTTTAGCAGAAATGTTCAGTTATTTATTAAAAATCTGTGTCAAAAGTAACCAATTCAATTTAATAGTAAATTAATTTTCCTGTTTCATATATATCACATATTGCTTATTGGTACAATAAAGAAATCTGCTGTGGCCTAGAGCACTATATGCATTAATTGGTAAAAAATTGTGGTATTTCACAACCCCAATGTTACTTCACAAAATGCTCGGCATTTAGATTCGAGAATCACAGGTCTTTCCGACATGACCTTAAAAATGGAGGTCTCGTGTCACGGCAAGCGTTGGCATGATAAAAAACCTCACTGCTACGGCCCTGAGCACCAAGCATGGTTCTGAATTTGTTGTACTTTACTGTGAAAATATATTTCAAAAACTCCATGATACCGGTGCACCAGAGTCTCCAGCACAGATACAAAGTTTAGAGGGTATTTTATTGAGTTTGATCACATATGGGAAATGATTTGCCAAATTCGAATTTTTCCAGGTTAAACATTTAGAATGAAGATTTTACAGCCCTGTGAGGGGTATTTATAAATTGCAGAGAATTATTGTAGATTATTATACATGTGGCAGGCTCCTGTAGAATACTAGATTGAAAGATGTAAAATATATGGGGTATCTTGTTCATTATGTATGCATTAGGGGATCAGTTCAGTTGCAGACTTAATTGGTCGTAACGGTGCGGCCGGGTAATTATTCCAGATATTACACAGATGAATTGAATACACTACGTAGATCAGCTTTAATACTTCAATTGAATATATCTATATACTGGAGACTTTGGTGCACTAGATATATGTAAAATAAATTTTTGGGATTTTTTTTAGCTGCCTTAGTTGTTATGATATATGTAGTTGAGTGCAGTTTAAGCTGGAATTGGAGTGAATTGACACTGAAGAAAGGTGATCAGTTCCACTTGCGGGAGACATCTTGTGTCACTTTGTTTTCTTTCTGGGTTTTTTTTCCAGATGAAATTGATTTTTTGAATTTCCGAAATTATAACAAATATGTCAGATCAGCATACCAATTGACAGAATGACAGAAATGTTTGTAACGGAGGGGAGGTGGGAATGTGGTGTTTTACATATACAGGTGGGAATAGGGTGTTTTACATATACAGGTGGGAATGTGGTGTTTTACATATACAGGTGGGAATGTGGTGTTTTACATATACAGGTGGGAATGTGGTGTTTTACGTATACTGGTGGGAATAAGGTGTTTTACATATACAGGTGGGAATGTGGTGTTTTACATATACAGGTGGGAATGTGGTGTTTTACATATACAGGTGGGAATGTGGTGTTTTACATATACAGGTGGGAATGTGGTGTTTTACATATACAGGTGGAAATAGGGTGTTTTACATATACAGGTGGGAATGTGGTGTTTTACATATACAGGTGGGAATGTGGTGTTTTACATATACAGGTGGGAATGGAGTGTTTTACGTATACAGGTGGGAATAGGGTGTTTTACATATACAGGTGGGAATAGGGTGTTTTACATATACAGGTGGGAATGTGGTGTTTTACATATACAGGTGGGAATGTGGTGTTTTACATATACAGGTGGGAATGTGGTGTTTTATGTATACAGGTGGGAATGTGGTGTTTTACATATACAGGTGGGAATAGGGTGTTTTACGTATACAGGTGGGAATAAAGTGTTTTACATATACAGGTGGGAATAGAGTGTTTTACGTATACAGGTGGGAATGGGGTGTTTTACGTATACAGGTGGGAATAGGGTGTTTTACGTATACAGGTGGGAATAGGGTGTTTTACGTATACAGGTGGGAATGTGGTGTTTTACATATACAGGTGGGAATAGGGTGTTTTATGTATACAGAACCTTTGAAACTTGTGTATTCATTTTACTAAAATGCAGTGCTAGATAAAACTCCCAGTAGACTGAAAGTGTTTCTTACAGGTAGATCTTGATAAGGTCATAAAGAGTCATTTAAAACTCCCCCCCTTTTGTCTCCACCCACGTCATATCAGGTGTTTTGATTATATTGCAGCTGACACGAAGGTCCCCCAGTTCCTTTTTAAGAAAAAAAAGAAAATCCTGACTACTGAGGTTTTTGTAAATTAGAAAAGAAATATGTCCAAGGGATATCATCTTTAACTAGTGGTGTATGTGGGTAGGAGAAAACCTCTGTTTGACAGGATATTGTATAATTTGTGGAGCCTCTTCTAACTGCAGCTTGTTCAGTGGACGTTTAAATATCTACTTGAGTTTATCTGTATGACATTCTGAATCATTTCCTGACAGCAGTGCATTACGACTTAGTGGACATTTACATTAGTTTACTATTTTAGTAATTAATTAATCACTTTGATTTTTAAACATTGCAGGAAAGGCACAATGCTCATTTGCAAGAATAAATATTATCAATTGTATAGGATTGATGACCCCTTTGTTGATTTTTATCCTGAGTGAATATACAAACAGACTGACTCGTTGGTTGTCATCAACATTTCCTCTAATTGTGTTGTCATCCTGGGTTGCTCATCTTTCACAGCTTGTTTTTAAAAGCTACAGCCTACTCGGTGTTATATTGAAATATCGTATTGGGTGTCTGTATGTGAGTAGAAATCATGGCCGGAACTATTGATTCAGAGACAAGACAGGTTCTTGCAGACATTGCCAATAAGCTACGAATTCACAGTATTAATTCTACTACTGCTGCTGGCACTGGGTGAGTGAGTGTACTTAGTTTGTCTCTCTGTAAGTGGCAAGCTGTAGCCATTATATCATTTTTTATAAATGAAGTGACCTTTAAAATATTTCTACATGTACAGTCTCTGCAGTGTGAGGGTTATACACCATGTAGTGACTATCCGTATTGTATAAATGTTTAATGTATAATGCATAAATGTTTAATGTATAAATTATTCCTTATAATTATACATTAATAACCGACATGGAACAATGTTTCAATCTGAAACACAGAAATGTATTTTTTCAAGAATTTCAAATACATTGGTTAATTCTCAGTTATGATGTCACAGTTGAATATTGTGTAGTCATGACTTGTTGAGAAGTGAGCATATCCATAAAATATAGGGTAGACATGTTGTAAGGTGTTTTGTAAGAGAAATTACATTGTGGATTTTCATTTCAGCATCATTAAGATTTTCATTTCAGCATCATTAAGCAGGCATGTAACCATGACGTAATTAGGGTTTTATTTTATGAAAATTAAAGGATAAGAACGATTGGTCTGCAAGATCTTTAATAACCAATTGACACACCAGATAAAATTGTGCCTTTCCTTGCCCATTATAAACCAGGCATAAAGGATCAGTATTGTTGGAGTGCTGTTGGAATTAATGTGTTTACATTCATTTACATTGCATTGATTTCTGGTAGAAAATTGTGTTTGTACACTTTGAAGCAGTGAGGAATGTGTTGCTGACGTCTTACAGGTATTAGGGTTGGCAGGTGATATTACACCGGTATAATGGCTGAAATATTAAATTCATTGGTTGCGAAAGTTGACTAGAGTGCAAGATAATCATTTGCTATATGATTGCTTGATATTGAAGTTGATATTTTTTGTGTGCATTTTAAAAACTTTTGTTGAGATTTTTTTTTTATTATGACTAAATACCTCATAGCCGTAATAGAAAGTAGAATGATTCAGAATATATAACTTTTTATTATATGTGCACATACTCAGAAAATAATTTTCTTCCTTGATGATATCATCCAGAGGGAGCACTACCAGTGGATGTGATATCTTAACAAAGAGCAACATTCTTTGCAGAGTCACTATGCCCAGTCATAGGCCAGGTTAGGTGGGCAGTGTTGGATCAATTGCTAAAAGGAATTTTAAATCGTGTTTAAATTTATGAAGAAATGTTAAACTTTAGGGTCGTTTTAAATTTACAAAATACTGTAAATCATCCATGATAAACATGCAAGAAACATTTATGATATCTGTGATGAATGTATAGTCCCTTGCTTGTCAATATTTGTTGTCACGAAATGGTTATTTTATATATGGCATGCCGAGCAGAACAACACTTATGAATTATTTTGGCCATTGTTGGTGCATCTGTCACACCTTTAAATGTTTGTAACTGTAAGAAATAGGACTTTGACTGGTGAATTTATTTTTTGTTGGGGTCATTCTGTATATGATATGGCTCTGTTTGTCAAGTCTATTTACCAGATGGGAGAGTTTTTAACTTGAAATAAAAGATCAGTGAAACTTTGTTCCAGAGTTTGTCTCAGCTTCCCAGCTTCCTCTTGTTCAACCCCCCCCCCCCTTGTCAATTTCATGTGGCTCTGTAAAGGCATATGGACCACAGCTTAGAAACATGTATGTGCAGTCAGGTGTGTGTCCTACAAAGGGAATGGTTCTGTTTTGTGTAGGCTAACTTGTAAACATTAATTTTCATATCCTAAATGTCAATCTGGCAATCAAAAATAAAGTTTGGTCCAAACTATGCAAATGAGTGTTTGTTAGATCTGAGGAGGTACTAGATTAATAATTTATAGAAAATATTTTGAATAAAAAGATCTTGATAATGGAGAACTTTCTTCTTACAGACACCCAACGTCATGTTGTTCTATCGCAGAGATTATGTCAGTCCTGTTCTTCAATGCCATGAAGTACTCCATCTCCGAACCAAGGGGAGATAATAACGACAGATTTGTCCTCTCCAAGGTAAAAATCTGGTTGGGTGATTTTGTGTTTTTAGGAATACCACAGTGCAATGAGAATAAAATTTGATATATTCTGGAAGTCAATCTGGATAGATGGAGACCATTGCAATTGTGATTCCAAAATATTTTTGACAGTTATCCAAACAGCAGACAAATCATGGTATTGACTGTGTGGATTTGCCAACTATACACCTGTTCATGTTCACCAAGATACTTTTTCTGATTTTTTTTTTCAACATAAAAACAATTACACATGTATATGACTTCACAATAAATAGAACAGGTATAATGATAAAGTTGTTCAGATTAGTGATTTATAAAGATGATGGACTGAGCATTCGCTTAGTCATTTTTGGCAAATTACGTAGGAGGAGTTAAAAGTTAGCTAAGAATTAGCTTCATTTGATGAGCATAAAAAAGAAACAGTGTTTAACAGGTAGATTTGTAATAGTTTGTAAGAACAATGCTAAAGAAACAAGATGCCCATGGGTGACAAAAGTAACCTGAATCCATTCACTTGCCAACTTTTAATTTGAAATTTATATAGCTCCACAAAAAGTTCATGATTTCAACAAACTGAAATCTACATATGCTATTTAGAGTCATAAACTGGTCATTTATTCAAGATAATAATGGCTGGTAACATTGTTCAGGGATAAACACTATGCAGACCATCTATTTTTAACATTACGTCAATGATTTTATTACATACAATTCAATACCTCTTAAAGTATTTCCAGATTTATCGAATTTGTGAATTAAAAACAGGTGTCATGTTAAACATACATTGTAGTAGTGATTACAGTACTGTAGATTTTTTTTATTGGGAGTAAAAATAGTAGATTGAGGAAAACACATTTTAGTGGGGACGTGATTTGTAGATTGAGAAGAATGCACAAGTGTGATAGTTGTATGTAAATCAGAATTATAAAAAGTTTAGCAATATAAACATAAGTGAAGCAAACTTCAATAATGCATCTGACTTTAATTCAATGCTCAGGTAAAATATTAATTCTATAAACACCTTGTCATTGTCTGTTGTTTTGACTTTGATTGACAGGGTCATGCTGCTCCAATTCTCTATGCTGCCTGGGCAGAGGCAGGCTTATTTCCAACGTCTGAACTGTTGAAGCTGCGTAAAATTGAATCCGATCTGGAGGGACATCCCACCCCAGTAAGAGCTCGTTACTTAACATCAAAATTTAATAAAAATAGATTTTTAAAAGTATGTTTTAGGTGTTTTGTGGTTATTTTGTCTACTTTCATTCTTGATCCGGGATGTTTATAATGATTTTGACTGTAAATATTCACAAATGTAATGGTCAGACTGCGATGGAGGAAAGAAAATAAAATTTACGATTATTTAATAACAGCGACTTAACTTCATTGACGTGGCCACTGGTTCCCTAGGACAGGGCTTAAGCTGTGCTGCAGGGATGGCGTACACCGGAAAATATCTAGACAAAGCTGAGTATGTATCACTCTGTAATTACTAGGCTAAACACAGAAATATCTACTAGACAAAGAGGAGTATGTATAACTGACTGGGCTAAACACAGAAATATCTAGACAAAGAGGAGTATGTATAACTATGTAATGACTGGGTTAAACACAGAAATATCTAGACAAAGCGGAGTATGTATATCTCTGACAAACTGAGTATGTATAACTTTGTTAGTGGGCTAAACACAGAAATATCGAGACAATGATGAGTATGTATAACTCTGTGATTACTATAGGCTAAACACAGAAATATCGAGACAATGTTGAGTACATATAAGTCTGTAATTACTTGAGATACACAGAAAGTTGTGGACAAAGCTCAGTATGTGTAACTTTGTAATTACTGGAGATATATACAGGCAAATACTCCTCCTTTGAATTGCTGTTCACATGAAATTCCCATGTACATATCACTTGAAATTCACGTTGAAAAATTCTCTTGAATTTCATGTGAAGTTATTAATATAAAAAAAAATCCATGTGAATTCACGTTTAATGCTCTTTTCATGTGAAATTCATGTTAAAAATTTCACAGGAAATTCATGTAAATTCAAGTGAAATTCATGTGAAGCACATTTACCTGTATACACATTGAAATATGTAGACATGGATGAGTATGCAAGATTTGTATTTACTGGACTTGTTATTGATGATAATCATGCTGTAATTTTCAGTTACCGTGTATACTGCATCATTGGAGATGGTGAGAGTGCAGAGGGGTCAATCTGGGAAGCTATGGCATTCAGCAGCCATTACAACCTAGACAACTTAGTGGCCGTCTTTGATGTGAACCGTCTGGGTCAAAGTGAACCGACCACCCTTCAGCACGACATGGATGTTTACAGGAAGAGAGCAGAAGCTTTTGGGTAAAACTACAAACTCATACCCTAAAATGATATACTGCTGTCTCTGAAATTAATCAACTAATGAAAACGTTTGTCTTAAATCATTTTTGACCAGGTATTGCACTTTAGCTGTAAACAAAGATGGGTGACCGGGTGTTGAAATAAGAAATTTTCAAATTGGTTGTCAAATAAAAACTCCTCTATCACTTTTGACCAGTGATTTTTGGCCCAGGAAAAATTAAAATTTATGTTTACCTCCAAGGCATGTGAAGATGAATATGACGTTCTGATTTTCTTCTAGTTAGCTGGATCACAGCCAATCGGAAAACTCAGAAATATTGAATCATATAATGAATAGTATTAGTATTCTATTATTGCACATTTATGATTGATATATAGAATTACTTTATTAAAAGCACTTACACTGTACTGTACATGATGCATTAAAATTTGATAAAATGCACAGTGTATATGCAATGTTGAAAATAATGTAAGAATGATAGATTGTAAAACAATTCCCAAATATGAATGATTAAGATATTTTTAAAAACCCTATGAAAGTTATATGTAAAATGTTGTTAGAAAAAGACCTTAGATAAATTTGACAGGAGACGGGAATGGAGACTAATGGGTTATCTACAAATAGATCTTGTTTAAATGTTTCCTTGTTTTTTCTTTTTGTTAGTTTTAAAAGTAAAGTAAAGTCAGTGTGTTTTGAACATAATTATATTATTTTTAATGGGTTTTTGTTGTTGAATATTTATTCTGTAGATTGCTTTAGAGTAATTCATCCTATTAGATACACTGTAAGGTTCTACATGAATCCAATAGTATTATTGTGTATTATTTATTTCTGGACAGTTGGAACACCAGTGTGGTAGATGGACATGACGTGGATGCCTTATGTAAGGCTTTTCATGATGCTAGCACTGTGAAGGGAAGACCAACTTGTATCGTGGCCAAGACCTTCAAAGGCAAAGGGATTCCAGGTAGGGTTAAAGACCTTCAAAGGCAAAGGGATTCCAGGTAGGGTTAAAGTGTGTCGGTTCCCCAAATCAGAATCTACACAAGGTATTAGTGAGACAAGAATTCTCACTGTGATGTTGATTTCCTAAATTGTTCAATCTATGTAGTCATTCATGTATTTCATACTGGGAAATCATTTAAATTTATGGAATAAATTTTCATGGATTGTCACGGTTTCTATATTTTCATGGGCATGTATTTTTGTGGGTATGAATTTTGTACACTGGAGCATATGATTTGTGCATTTGAAATTTTGAATTTGTGGAATTGAGATGCCCGTGAAATTGAGTAACTGTGAAAATCCGATATACCCAGAAATTTTCACCCCCATTTTATTTTTGCCCAATGCCCCCTTGTTCTTAACAGCTAGGTGAATTCAAAATTGTGCTAATCTGATATACATGTCTTCTCAAAAGTAGCCATAGGTGATTTGTGACAAATTCAAAATGAGACAAGATGATTTTTCAAGGTGTCTAGGTGAAAATATCATGAGGATAAATTTCACAGTAAGCATTACAACGATTCCACAGCACCTTATGTTGTATGTATCGTATTCAATTCTACGATGTTAAAACATTGATAAAATAAATATGTCTTTTTAGGCATTGAGGATCAAGAAAACTGGCATGGTAAGCCTTTGTCTGCCAAATCAGAGGCAGCGATCCAGGCCATCACAGAAAACATGAAGAACAAAGGGCCCCATGGACTGACCCCTAAATCACCTGGCAACCTCGCCAAACCTGTCAACATCACCAACATCAAGCTGTCTGAACCTCCCACCTACGATAAAGGAGCTCAGGTAGGATGTTATTATTCTAATGACCCCTAACGTTGTTATAAATGTATAGGGGTTTAAATTTTAATCCACACTATACAGGGACTGACAAATTGAAATTTAGAGCTGTTTTTGGTTTTGTCTACAAATACGATTTTCTACGAATTTGTTGAAAGCATATTTTTGTATTTCTTTTTGAGACTTGCAGTACTGACTATCAAATATGGCAACATAAAAATGCCTTTATTGTACTTGAGTACTTTAGCTATCAGTGAATAGCTGTTGTATACTAATAAAATTGGCCAGAAGACTCCAGTTCATCAATTATTAGTTTACCTGATTCATGGACTAGAGTGATATTTTTTTATCAAAACTATTAGATGAAAAATTGAAATTGTAGAAATCATGTAACTACAGACATCAGAATTGAATTTATACAAAAATATATAATAGAAAATTAAGGGCAGGTTCATTCTGCTTTATAGACTCATAAAAACAATGAATTGAAACCCGAGTAAAAATCAGATTTTGTTTTGGAAAACTGAATTCAAAGCTGGATGCAGTATGAAAAGGAGACACTGTCAACTTACAAATACCCTTTTCAAAAAGTAATTGCTGAGACATAATATATGAATTCCTAGTACTGGATATTTCCTTTTGCAGTAATTCTAATGCTTTATTCCCGCTAACTTTCTTTTGATAGGTTGCCACCAGAGCTGCCTATGGAACAGCCCTTGTGAAGATCGGCAAGGGTAATGACAGAGTGGTTGCCATGGATGGAGATACTAAAAATTCAACATTTTCCATCAAGTTCAAGGTTTGTCAAGTTGTGCACTGCTATTCAACTACCTCGGAAACCGATCACAGAATATGAGAACCCGATGTAATTTTTATGTTTTGACGTTTATAGGTGTCACATAGTAAACCGACAGTAATGTTCTCATTGTAGGAGGCTTTTCCTGACCGCTTTATCGAGTGCTTCATTGCCGAGCAGAATCTGGTTGGTGTAGGAATTGGCTGCGGAACCAGAGGTCGAACTGTTCCATTTATCTCCACATTTGCGTGCTTCCTGTCCAGGGCATTTGATCAGATCAGAATGGGTGCTATTTCTCAGACAAACGCTAACTTTGTGGGCTCTCATTCTGGTGTTTCTATTGGTGAGTGTTTTGTTTCAGTGTCAACTCTACATTAAAAGGGTGGGTAGGGGTTATTATACATGCAGTTCGCCAGAAGAGCTGATTTGCAAGATCATTAATTTTTGCGGATGTGTACATATAATGTAGATAAATGTTGTATAATAGACAAACCCATAAAGGACTTCATGTGATTACAGCCTTTCTAGGCCTCATAAAACTCGCAATTTTAAAGCTTTAAATGAAATTTCATGAAAGAGACCATATCTTAATGCATTTTCACACTTTTTCGTCCATGACCCCTCTCTAGATCTTCATCTGTTGAAAATAATGAAAATATTGATTATGACGGAACACAGGTGAAGACGGCCCCTCACAGATGGCGTTGGAGGATCTGTCTATGTTCCGCAGTATCCCCGGCTCCACCGTGTTCTATCCTAGTGATGCCGTGTCTACTGAGCGGGCCGTAGAGCTGGCAGCCAACACTCCAGGCGTCTGCTTCATCAGGACTAGCCGTCCAAACACCCCCATTCTGTATAGTGCAGATGACAACCTGCAGATCGGAAAAGCCCGGGTAGGTATCATATTTAAAATTTGAATAACTTATCTATATCCACCAATTCACCAAAAGATGGATTTCAGAAGCATGCCTTTTTATTGTGCAACTCCGATTTAAAGCATTGATCTGCAGTTACTTACTTGCATGTAGAATATTATGAATTTCTAAAAATTTAACATGGCTATGGCTGCTAAATAATACCTTAGTGAATTCACTGTCCAAAAGTGAAATTTCCAACCTATAGATAATATTTGTTCCCCACTTCAGTAAAAGGAGGCGAGTATTGTATTCTTGCATACCAGAATATCAGTCCATTACTTCTCTCAAAAAATTGATTTTCAATTAATTGAGGAAAATCACTTGGTAATATTGGCCAACTCTGCAATCTCTGATGCTGAAGCATGTAAAACAGTTTAGTTCTGCGTTAGGATGGAGGTACTGGATGTAACTATGATGTCATAGTCTTCTGCATTACGTGAGGATATGTTGTGAAATATAAAGCGCATACCAAGACAAATATCAGAGAGCAGTGTTTCCAGTCGACATCTGTTTCTGTTGAGGATGGTCGAATTCTCTAATTCTGAACCGAGGAAGACAGCATGATGGTTGATAATGTGAATATTGTTTTCAAATTAGCTGATTTTTGTCCCATGCTACCGTGAAAAATGTAGATAAGTACATGTATTATATGAAATATATGATTACTGTGTTTTGCTGAGGGTAAGAAAATGTGATAGAAGGCGAAGCTTGCTTTCATCTTAAGTGGGGGACACAAAGTCATTGAAATTGCTCAGATTTACTAGAGCGTTATTAGAGTAATGGTGACATTTGTTATTCTAGCTGCCATCACCATTGTATTTTGTGAATTCTGTTGGTAGGTTGTATTTGTGAATTCTGTTTGTAGGTGGTACGTAAGAGTGACAGCGACAAAGTGACGGTGATCGGATGCTGTGTTACTTTGTTCGAAGCCCTGAAGGCAGCAGACAAACTCGCTATTGATGGAGTCAACATCCGTGTGATCGACCCCTTCACCATTAAACCCATCGATGAAGAAACAATTCGAAAAAATGCCAGAGAGACAGGCGGAAAGATTATAACTGTGGAGGATCACTACCCTGAAGGTCAGATGTGTGGGGTCTCAAAGCTGGACTATAACAATGTTGTTCTCTTATCCTGCGCACGTTGCAGAAATAATGCAACACAGTTAACGTAAATGTAACGAGTGGCTATGAAAGAATGAACAGAACAAGCTAACACGATTATAATCACCCATACTTATTTGTACTTTTTTCTTTATCTCCCTTGCTAACACTTGATTCTCTATTGATAGGTGGTCTTGGTGAGGCTGTGTGCTCAGCCGTGGCTTGCTGTCGTGACATCACCGTCAAGAAGCTTGCCGTACCGGAAATACCGAGATCTGGCAAGAGTGGTGAACTCCTGGAGAGATACGGAATCAGTGCTAACTGTATTGTCAAGGCTGTCAACCAAATTCTGTCCCAGTAACCTAGTGCTGCTTCTCCAGACTATAAATACCAGTCCTATATCAAGTCTTACTGTATAGAATAAAGCTGGTAGTTTATTACACGTTTGTATGTTTAACCCCACAAAAAGACATGCATTTGATATATGTGTATATGATATTAGTGAACTAGTGCTGAATTTCTTTAATAAAAATCTGTCTCTCAGGATAGTTGTTGACCAACCGATGTACTCCACTTTGAAGCTATGTAGCCAGATCTTGATTTTAAAAAATTGTTATAACTCCAGGCATATTTTTATGTTCTTCAATTGGCTGTCAGCTATTCAAAGTGCATTACAAGCAGATTTCTTTCATCCTTTGGTTCTGTAGATCAAGAAATTGTCGTGAGACTTTATTTTTGCATAGTTTATGTCGATTTCTATCCGGAAGAATTTTTTAGCAAATAGTTGATGATGTCATAAATATTTACTTTGGCAAACTTAATAAACTTTGTTGTGGTTTGTTTGACAACATACTGCATTGATGTCATAATGCCAAACTAAACAAGATTGAAGAACAATGATGTCAAAAAGGCAATCCAACTATTGCGTTAAAAAGCATCGTTGGCTGTTCCGGCTTCTTGACAAGTATGAAGAGTTATAGAAAATGGGATATTATACATAAAAAAAAAATCAAATCTAAATTTAATTTGTATATAAATGCTTCTTTTCTGACATCTATTGACTTGATACTGTGAAGCGGTATTTCAGACACATTTCCAAAACAGGCTTATGCACACTTTGTGCATACAATATGCATTTGTGGTTTTCCTTTGCTCTGTAAACATACCATAGAAAAATAGTTTAGATTTTTTGGGAGGTCAAAGGACATAGATACTTGTTTGAAGTATGCTCATAAAAGTCATGAAAAACCTGCAGCGAGGGTGAAACACTCATCCACCTCCTGTTTGAAATTCCTTAGCCTCTGTTGACTTTGTCTCAACCAGCCATCTCCTATCAACAGCTAGATACAAACGTACACTCTCAGACTCATTGACAACTAGATACAAATGTACACTCTCAGACTCATATCCACAACTAGATACTAACATACACTCTCGGACTCATATCCACAACTAGATACAAACGTACACTCTCAGACTCATATCAATAACTAGATACAAACGTACACTCTCATACTCATATCCACAACTAGATACAAACGTTCACTCTCAGACTCATATCCACAACTAGATACTAACATACACTCTCATACTCATATCCACAACTAGATACAAACGTACACTCTCAGACTCATATCCACAACTAGATACAAACGTTCACTCTCATACTCATATCCACAACTAGATACTAACATACACTCTCAGACTCATATCCACAACTAGATACAAACATACACTCTCAGACTCATATCCACAACTAGATACAAACGTTCACTCTCAGACTCATATCCACAACTAGATACAAACGTTCACTCTCAGACTCATATCCACAACTAGATACAAACGTTCACTCTCAGACTCATATCCACAACTAGATACAAACGTTCACTCTCAGACTCATATCCACAACTAGATACAAACGTACACTCTCAGACTCATATCCACAACTAGATACAAACGTACACTCTCATACTCATATCCACAACTAGATACAAACGTACACTCTCAGACTCGTATCCACAACTAGATACAAACGTACACTCTCAGACTCGTATCCACAACTAGATACAAACATACACTCTCAGATACAAATGTACACTCTCATACTCATATCCACAACTAGATACAAACGTACACTCTCAGACTCATATCCACAACTAGATACAAACATACACTCTCAGACTCATATCCACAACTAGATACAAACATACACTCTCAGACTCATACCCACAACTAGATACAAACATACACTCTCAGACTCATATCCACAACTAGATACAAACGTTCACTCTCAGACTCATATCCACAACTAGATACAAACATACACTCTCAGACTCATATCCACAACTAGATACAAACGTACACTCTCAGACTCATATCCACAACTAGATACAAACATACACTCTCAGACTCGTATCCACAACTAGATACTAACATACACTCTCAGACTCATATCCACAACTAGATACAAACATACACTCTCAGACTCATATCCACAACTAGATACAAACATACACTCTCAGACTCGTATCCACAACTAGATACAAACGTACACTCTCAGACTCGTATCCACAACTAGATACAAACGTACACTCTCAGACTCATATCCACAACTAGATACAAACATACACTCTCAGACTCATATCCACAACTAGATACAAACGTTCACTCTCAGACTCATATCCACAACTAGATACAAACATACACTCTCAGACTCATATCCACAACTAGATACAAACGTACACTCTCAGACTCATATCCACAACTAGATACAAATGTACACTCTCAGACTCATATCAATAACTAGATACAAACGTACACTCTCAGACTCATATCCACAACTAGATACAAACATACACTCTCAGACTCATATCCACAACTAGATACAAACGTTCACTCTCAGACTCATATCCACAACTAGATACAAACACACACTCTCAGACTCGTATCCACAACTAGATACAAACACACACTCTCACTCATATCCACAACTAGATACAAACGTACACTCTCAGACTCGTATCCACAACTAGATACAAACGTACACTCTCAGACTCATATCCACAACTAGATACAAACATACACTCTCATACTCATATCCACAACTAGATACAAACGTACACTCTCAGACTCATATCCACAACTAGATACAAATGTACACTCTCAGACTCATATCAATAACTAGATACAAACGTACACTCTCAGACTCATATCCACAACTAGATACAAACGTTCACTCTCAGACTCGTATCCACAACTAGATACAAACATACACTCTCAGACTCATATCCACAACTAGATACAAACGTACACTCTCAGACTCATATCCACAACTAGATACAAATGTACACTCTCAGACTCATATCAATAACTAGATACAAACGTACACTCTCAGACTCATATCCACAACTAGATACAAACATACACTCTCAGACTCATATCCACAACTAGATACAAACACACACTCTCAGACTCGTATCCACAACTAGATACAAATGTACACTCTCAGACTCATATCCACAACTAGATACAAATGTACACTCTCAGACTCATCAATAACTAGATACAAACGTACACTCTCAGACTCATATCCACAACTAGATACAAACATACACTCTCAGACTCATATCCACAACTAGATACAAACATTCACTCTCAGACTCATATCCACAACTAGATACAAACACACACTCTCAGACTCGTATCCACAACTAGATAAAAACACACACTCTCACTCATATCCACAACTAGATACAAACGTACACTCTCAGACTCGTATCCACAACTAGATACAAACGTACACTCTCAGACTCATATCCACAACTAGATACAAACATACACTCTCAAATACAAATGTACACTCTCAGACTTGTATCCACAACTAGACTCGCACACACACTCTCACTCATATCCATAAGTAGATACATACACTCTCAGATTGATGGCAGAAATCTTCAGTCACGAAACCTAAACTACATATCTAACAGCAATCTGAATAATCAAACAAGAGGCCCATGGGCCACATCGCTCACCTGAGTCACCTTGGCCCATATCTGAAGACTTTCCATATATATTTGCATGTAAAACCTTGGTCCCTATTATGGCCCAAACTACCCTTTGCAAACTTGAATCTACACTATGTCAGAAAGCTTTCATGTAAATGTCAACTTCTTTGGCCCAATGGTTCTTTTAAAGCTTTTTTCTATATTTGTATGTAAAACTTTGACCCCCCCCCCACTTGTGGCCCCATCCTACCCCCCCGGGACCATGATTTGAACAAACTTGAATCTGCACTATGTCAGAAAGTTTTCTTGTAAATATCAGCTTTTCTGACTCAGTGGTTATTGAGAAAAAGATTTTAACTATATATTTGTATGTAAAACTTTGATCCCCCTTGTGGCCCCATCCTACCCCAGAGCCCATGATTTGAAGAAACTTGAATCTGCACTATGTCAGAAAGTTTTCATGTAAAAATCAGCTTTACTGACTCAGTGGTTCTTGAGAAGAAGATTTTTCCTATATATTTGTATGTAAAACTTTGATCCCCTTTTGTGGCCCCATCCAACCCCCGGAGCCCATCATTTGAACAAACTTGAATCTGCATTATGTCAGGAAGCTTTCATGTAAATCTCAGCTTTTCTGGCTTAGTGGTTCTTGAGAAGAAGATTTTTAAAGTTTTTCCCTATATATTTGTGTGTAAAACTTTGATCCCCCCTTGGGGCCCCATCTTATCCCCGGGGGCCATGATTTGAACAAACTTGAATCTGCACTATGTCAGGAAGTTTTCATGTAAAAATCAGCTTTACTGACTCAGTGGTTCTTGAGAAGAAGATTTTTAAAGATTTTTCCTATATATTTGTATGTAAAACTTTGATCCCCTATTGTGGCCCCATCCAACCCCAGGGGCCCATGATTTGAACAAACTTGAATCTGCATTATGTCAGGAAGCTTTCACGTAAATCTCAGCTTTTCTGGCTTAGTGGTTCTTGAGAAGATTTTTAAATGACCCCACCCTATTTTTGCATTTTTGTGATTATCTCCCCTTTGAAAGGGACATGGCCCTTCATTTGAACAAACTTGAAAGCCCTTCACCCAAGGATGCTTTTGGCCAAGTTAGGTTGAAATTGGCCCAGTGGTTCTGGAGAAGAAGTCGAAAATGTGAAAAGTTTACAGACAGACGGACAGACAGACAGACGGACGCCGGACAAAATGTGATCAGAATAGCTCACTTGAACCTTCGGTTCAGGTGAGCTAAAAACTCTTTCGGAGTCCCAATGCAACGTCGATCATGGTGTATGGTTAGTGTCATTTGAAAATAGTCTGTTCATTATAAGCAATAAATAACAAGTTTTAAAAACTGGAAAATGGAATTGGGTTGCTACATGATCATAATCTTCTAAGAAGCCTTTGGCCACCAAAGGATTTGACCATTTCATTTCCTAATGGAAATTTCTTCAAAATTCGTTATCATACCCTTATCCCCCCCCCCCCCCCCCCCCCCCCCCCCCCCCCCGGCAACTTTGTTGCGGGGTGGGGGTATACTGAATTGGGTTGTTCGTCTGTAGATGCACTGGTTTCCGAGCTCTAAAGCATTATCCATTCCACATACAGTCACCAAATGGACTACCCATGGGACGATGTTCCCTATCAAATTTGGGGTCGAAAGTGAAGCGCACTGGGCATCGAAGTAGCAATATGGTTTCATCTCTTATCCATTTCGTCCCGTGGGGATCCTAGAATAGTTCCTCAGTACCCTTACTTGTCGTAAGAGGTGACTAAATGGGGCGGTCCTTCGGATGAGACTGCAAAAACCAAGGTCCTGTGTCGCAGCAGGTGTAGCACGATAAAGATCCCTCCCTGCTCAATGGCCATGAGCGCTGAGCATAAGCCTAAATTTTGCAGCCCTTCACCAGCAATGGTGATGTCTCCATATGAGAGAAATATTCTCGAGAGGGACGTAAAACAACATTCAATCAATCTCATCCACTTCTCGCTAGAGAAGAGACTACCCAAGGTTTCGTCATCCCCTTTCTTTTTTACACTCAGAAAAGAGGTAATTTATGCCTATCAACAACACCCTTTGGAAGATTGGGGTAAGCGGGGGGCATTCTTGGTGAGAATTACTCACAGTACCTCTCGTTTTTTATTTAACACAACAGATGCATAAAGTTCATTGTAAGAATTCATGAAATGATGTAAAACTCAAACTCTTGTGAATAAAATCAGATCTACAGTACGTTAAAAACTTGAGTATTTAAATATCACATCAGTTCACGACTTTAATTTATTGAGTAAACTGGTCTTGAACTTAACATTATGATCAATGGTCATGATACAATAAATATTGACTGTGGTGATTAAATATGGCAGTGCCACTTTCTGGGATGTTTAAGGCGGTGCTTTTAAAAAATTAATGAAAAGCATACGGCATGAATGTTAAACACAGACATTTACTCTTAGTTTATTCATTTTGGCATTTTAAACAAGATGACAAAATATAAATGAAATCAGACATATTTGATCAGTCACTCCCACTTTTTTGAGTATAAAGCTTTGTAATCAGTATTTTAATACACTGCAGCCTATGCTTAGATTTTGGAATATTTCAGTCATTGAATAATGCGTCTTCTGTACTCCAGGCTCCGAGGCAAGCTTTCATCATGTATACATCCTAGATACTGGATGGAGATTTTTAACAGAATTCTCAGCTTAACACATCTCTGTATGGCTTCTCTGTTTCATAATCTAAATTCTGGATCTCTTGTAAACCCTGAAACATAAAAGGATAACAAAATTCACTCAAATTTTAATAAATAGTTCTACTTGCAGCTAAATACAATATGCATGTGAGCATAACTACATTGAAATGTAACAAATTTGACCATTATCAGTTGCATAGATTTAACCTTGACACATAACCAAGGTTAATGTCTCAGACATTGATTGATATAAGGTCTGCCGGGGTAATAATGTACATTACATTTGTAAAGCACCTTTGAGCATACATAGTGTATGAAAAGGGTGCTATATAAATATGGTATTATTAAGGTCTTCCGTCTCCTGCGGAAGACCTTACTATTATTGTTCGCGTTCTTCTTCTTCATTATTATTATTATTATTAAGGTCTTCCGTCTCCTGCGGAAGACCTTACTATTATTGTTCGCGTTCTTCTTCTTCATTATTATTATTATTATTAAGGTCTTCCGTCGGAAGACCTTACTATTATTGTTCGCGTTCTTCTTCATTATTATTATTAAGGTCTTCCGTCACCTGCGGAAGACCTTACTATTATTGTTCGCGTTCTTCTTCTTCTTCATTATTAAGGTCTTCCGTCTCCTGCGGAAGACCTTACTATTATTGTTCGCGTTCTTCTTCTTCATTATTATTATTATTTTCCTTGGTAGTACACGCGTTTTTCTCAGCCATTTCTCGATCGATTTTCACGAAATTTTCAGGAAAGATGTCTTTTGGTGACGAGACCTTGCTTGCAAAATTTCGTGCTTGACGTCACTTCCGGTCAGGAGTTATCTCTCTTTTAGTGACTTTTTGAAGGGCCTTGTTGTCCACACATCTCCTCCGTTAGTTTTGAAGCTAGAGTCTTGAAATTTCTACACAAGATAGAGTAAACATTTTAGAAGATTTGTGGGGGATTCGATTTTACCGGAGGCGATTTGCCTAAAAGCTCGCCTGGACCTGAAAAAATGGATGCCAAAAATTTTCACCGATTTCGGCGATTTTTGACCTTTGATCTCCAATATCTTTTTTCTTGCAAATACTTTGTTAAGACATGTAGAACAAAAGTTGTGCACATTTATGAGATCTTTTCGAAAATATCAAGATTTAGGGGCTAGCCCCTTAAATTAGGGATCTAGAAGGGCTCAAAGTCTAGATCAAATATCTCAAAAATCGTTAATATTTTGGTATAAGTCAAAGAACAAAAAATGTTCACCTCAACAATCCAAATCTATTCATATAAAAATTTAGGTCATATGTTACGTAATAAGGGATTTAAAGGGCCAAAACCATAATTTTTTTACCCCTTGTATCTCGAAAACGACAAATATTTTGAAAAGCAATAAAGAACAAAAGTTGTTCAGAATGATGATCTGAACAATATGCATATTTCGTTTTTACCCTATGTGGCCCCGTTAGGGAGCTACAGTTTGGCTCCTAAAAATTACTTCTAGAAATAACTCGAGAATGGTAAAGAATTTCTAAATACTTGTTGAACAAAAAATGTTTGAAATGTCATGACCTTTCTTACGATATCAAGCAAAAGGGGCTGACCCTTTAAATTAGGGGCCCAGAAGGGTCCAAAGGTTTATGAGAATATCTCAGAAACTATTAATATTTTGTAATAAGTCACTGAAGCGGAAATGTTCATCTAAACGAGCTTGTTCTTATCAAATCAAAAAGTAGGTCATATGTTACGTAATAAGGGATTTTAAGGGCCAAAATCATAAATAATTGACGCCTCATATCTTGAAAACGACAAATATTTTGAAAAGCATTATTGAACAAAAGTTGTTCAGAATGATAATCTAAACAATATGTACATTTCGTTTTTTCCCTATGTGGCCCCGTTAGGGAGCTACAGTTTGGCCCCTAAATATTTGTTGTAGAGATAACTCGAGAACGGTAAAGAATTTCTAAATACTTGTTGAGCAAAAAATGTTTAAAATGACAAGGCCTTTCTTACGATATCAAGCAAAACGGGCTGGCCCTTTAAATTAGGGGTTCAGAAGGGTCCAAATGTTTTCGAGAATATCTCAGAAACTATTAATATTTTATAATAAGTTGTAGAAGCGGAAATGTTCATCTCAACGAGCTTGATCTTATCCAATGAAAAAGTAGGTCATATGTTACGTAATTAGAGATTTTAAGGGCCAAAATCGTAAATATTTGACGTCTCATATCTTTAAAACGACATATTTTTTGAAAAGCATTATTGAACAAAAGTTGTTCAATGTGTCATAACCTATCGATCAATATCAAAAAATGGGTCTGTGGGCCTCATGGCTCGCCTGTAGAGTCGATTTTTGTCGATATCAGTCGATTTCAAAAACTTGTAACTGGTAAATATTTTGTAAGGACATATTGAACAAAAGTTGTTCAGTTTATCGAGATCTATCGATTGATATCAAGAAATAGGCCTATGGTCCTAATGGCTCGCCTGTAGAGTCGATTTTTTGTCGATATCGGTCGATCTCAATAACTTTTTACAGGTAAATATTTTGTAAAGACATATAGAACTAAAGTTGTTGAGTCTATAGAGGGCTAACAAATGACATCAAGAAATAGGCCCGCGGGCCTTATGGCTCGCCTGGAGAGTCGAATTTCAAACGAATTTCACCGCAACTTTGCTTCAGAAGCTTATGATATGAAAAATTGATTATATCTAAAGTGTCTTAAAGTCGGAAACTAAATTGGGACTCATTTTGTCTTTTTTTTTTTTTTTTTAACTCCGAGTGCATCAACAAATCGGACGGAAGACCTACTCGTTGCTCGCAACGTGATCGTCTAGTTATTATTATTATTAATGTCTCAGACAGAACAACGATATACCTCCTACATTGGGGCAGGACATTTTCACTGCAGAGAGGAGGTCATTTTGACCTACTTTGAATTTCGATGTGACATACTTTGATGTTGGTACTAGTACTACTGAATGATTTTAATGCAAGGTAACAGTCAGGCCATTGTAAAGGGACAAGAGTTTAAAAATATTTAGTTCATTCCCTAGGGGGCGAGATCAAAAGATCAATGTCGGATAAAAACCTAAATTCAAACAGTTAGGGGGTGGGGGATAAAATCCCCCAATACGTTTCTGTCATCCTACATGGATTAAATTACACTTTAGTGGAAAAAGAAAAAAAGACAAGCGATTGTAAAATAAACCACATACATATAATAATATTACATTTTAATGAACATTTCTAAATACCGGTAGTTTTAATGCACACTTTCATTTGTGAATACACAGTAGAAAGGGTATACAGTGTTATTTATACTTGTAAGTTAAAATTTAGTTTTAAAGGGACTGGTTCACAATTTTTGAAAAAAAAAATATTTTGCATTTTTGATGTTAAACATTAAAAATATAACTCATTTAATGTTGACAGCCAAAATTTGACCTTCTGAATGCAAGAATAAAAGCAATATTTTAGCCTTAAATCTGTGTTATGTAAACAAAGACTCAAGTCTTTTTATGCCTCCCTTTGAAAAAGAGGGGGCATATTGTTTTGCAACTGTCGGTCGGTCTGTAGACCATGTGTTGTCCCCTCAATATCTTTCGACCCCTTTGCTTGATAACAACCAAACTTGGTACAGGGGTTGCCCCTGGAGAGTAGATGATCCTTATTGATTTTCAGGTCACATGGTCAAAGGTCAAGGTCAAACTGCTGGTCTTTACCCCATGTGTTGTCCACTCAATAACTTTTGACCCCTATGCATGATAACTACCAAACTTAGTACAAGGGTTACCCTTGGAGAGTAGATGATCCCTATTGACCTTCAGGTCACATGGCCAAAGGTCAAGGTCAAACCTCTGGTCTTAAGCCCATGTGTTGTCCGCTCAATATCTTTTGACCCCTTTGCTTGATAATAGCCAAAATTGATACAGAGGCTTTCCTCAGAGAGTAGATGATCCCTATGGATTTTCAGGTCACGTGGTCAAAGGTCAAGGTCAAACTGCTGGTCTTAACCCCATGTGGTAGACCAGGAGTTGTCTGCTCAATATCTTGTGAACCATTCACTTGATTGTAATGATATTTCATATGTGGGTTGGTTATAAAAAGAAGAGGGCCCCTATTGTTTTTCAGGTCAAAAGGTTAAAGGTCAAGGGTCAATCTACTCTGGACATAGGAATATACTGTCCGCTCAATATCTTGAGAACCCTTTGCTTGACAGACATCAGACTTGGTACACTGGTACATCATCAGGAGAAGATGACACCTATTGATTTTGAGGTCACATGGTCAAAGGTCAAGGGTCAAAATGGACATAGGAATATATTGACCATTGAATGTCTCAAGAATCCTTTGCTTGACAGACATCAAACTTGGTACACTGGTATATCTTTAGCAGAAGATGACCCATATTGATTTTGAGGTCACATGGTCAAAGGTCAAGGGTCAAACTGGACATAGGAATATACTGTCCGGTCAATATCTTGAGAACCCTTTGCTTGACAGACATCAAACTTGGTACACTGGTACATCTTCAGGAAAAGATGAACCCTAATGATTTTTAGGTCACATGGTCAAAGGTCAAGGGTCAAACTGGACATAGGAATATACTGTTCGGTCAATATCTTGAGAACCCTTTGCTTGACAGACATCAAACTTGGTACACTGGTACAACTTCAGGAGTTGATGACCCCTATTGATTTTTAGGTCAGATGGTCAATCCACTCTTGACATAGGAAGATATTGTCTGCTCAATATTTTGAATTGATGATACTACTCTCAATTAAATGATGTGTGTGTGTATAACCCTTTTCAATTTTGCACCATGGGGGGGGGGGGGGGGGGGGGCATATGTGTTTTACAAACATCTCTTGTTATGTATAAAAACAAAGCAGTGAAATATTAATTTTGTAATATAAAGCATCTTAATTTTCCATAGTCACAAATTCTGACTTTTAGATGACACATTCTACCCAAAGAATGCTTGAAATGTGAAAGATATAATAAACTTTGGTTGATATCCATTTCTTTTGAAAATTCCGTAAACAATAACATACCGCAATCTTTGTTTACAAAACAAGTAACAAACTCTCTAAAATGAACTTCTAATTGATAATGTATAACCTTAATATTTAAGTGAAATCTTTTAAACACATTAGACAGAAGGTTTTGATCATTAAAAAGGAAAAACAAAATTTTGGCGGAAATCAGGAATCAGTCCCTTTAATGGGGGTGGAGATGTCTTGTGAAAACTATGTGAATTTAGTTTTTTGTCATTGAACTTTTGATCTCGCCCCTAACAACAAAATGCATATCTATTGATGTGCTTGGGAATATATGTGTGTGTGTATATATATATATATATATATATATATATATATATCACACATATATCACACATATATATATCTATATTATATATGGTTGATACCCCAATAAATGAGTGGTAGAGACTTTATGGGTTCACTTGTTTCATCGCCCGGGTCAAGCGGGTTGATACTTCCGGAAGCGGGTAAGTAACTTGTTTCAAGTATTTTTAAGCCGTCGGTCGACCGAAAAGTAGCCCGGATCGCCCAATAAATTTAGAGCGGGCACATGGAAAACAATATGGCGGAAAATATAGATAAACATTTTCTTGCTCGTTATTTATCCATCTTTCATTCATTAAAAGAGTTTAAATTTCAATTAGCATAAAGTAGTGAGCAGGCATGCGACTGAATTTCTCAGAAATCAGAGGAGTTTGCAGTGTTTGTGAACAAAATATTTGAATAGAAAACTGATTATCAATTATAATTTTTAAACTTACATGGGTTCCATTTTATGAAATCTGTTTTGCAGATGTTCTTTGAAAAATACATAATTTTTGATTTTACATTTTGATATATATTCGGCCGATTTCCCACTCGTTTCGCAAGACAAACCGGGTCAAAACGTCATGTAATAAAAGTGAACCAGGTCATCCACGGATTTCTGAAACAAGTGCGCCCAATATGGAGTACATAGGGATAGCTTTAAATCAGACAGGGAGAGGACCAATGTGTCTTTCATAACATGGTTTTGAGGAAGATTTGTTCTTTCATAACCTGACTTCAGCAAAATTCATTTTATTTCCAACTTACCTGCAGCACAAGCTTGATACGGGCCTGTATTTTAACTTACCTGCAGCACAGGCTTGATATGAGCCTGTATTTTAACTTACCTGCAGCACAAGCTTGATATGAGCCTGTATTTTAACTTACCTGCAGCACAAGCTTGATATGAGCCTGTATTTTAACTTACCTGCAGCACAAGCTTGATATGAGCCTGTATTTTAACTTACCTGCAGCACAAGTTTGATATGAGCCTGTATTTAACTTACCTGCAGCACAAGCTTGATATGAGCCTTTGTTTTGTTTTAACTTACCTGCAGGACAAGATTGATATGGGCTTGTATTTTAACTTACCAGCAGCACAAGCTTGATATGGGCTTGTATTTTAATTTACCTGCAGGACAAGCTTGATATGGGCCTGTATTTTAACTTACCTGCAGGACAAGCTTGATATGGGCCTGTATTTTAACTTACCTGCAGGACAAGCTTGATATGGGCCTTTATTTTAGCAACTTCTGTAGTAAGGGCATCTATCTTGGCATTATTTATTGAAACTTTTTTCTCTATGAATGCCAGAGCCTCGGTGTGGGTCATTTCCAAGAAAAATCCATAACCCACACTCACAAAAATCATGGAGGCATCTGGACTGCAAAATATAAAATATTTTCATTATTTTTTTTATTTCTGAAGGCAATTGTTAAATAAAGGCAGTCAATACTAACATCTAGTTCTGATTTTTAAAGAAAGTAATTATCGTACAAATATAAACATGCCTCTTGAATAAACTTACACATGTGCTTGTACATAGAAGTTGCACCCCAAGTCCACTTTGGTTTTCAGACCATTAGTTTGGAAATCTGATTCCTGAAACAGAAAAAAACCCAATCATACTTGTAACCAAGACAACTTAACATGACACATTATGAAATAATAATCGTACAAGTGCTGAAATCGGAACACAAGGAATTCTAAAATTTGCATTCCATGCAATGACTTTGGTCTTCTATATTCAATTCTGAGCACAAGAGGAAATCAAGATCTTGGAGCACAACAGGAAATCAAGACCTTGGAGCACTAGAGGAAATCAAGATCTTGGAGCACAACAGGAAATCAAGATCTTGGAGCACAACAGGAAATCAAGTATGGAGTGTGTATGATATTTGTATGTTGTTTTACATCCCAATCAGGAATTTTTTACTTATAAAGAGTCTGTAGTATATAGGAGAGATACATGTACATGTATAGGAGAGAAGAAAATTTGAGGCTGGACCGGGAATCAAACCATGGACCCTGCATTACTAGTCAGGTGCTCTAACTACTGAACTACCCAGGTTAATATTCACAGTCTGTATAGCCCTAACTACTACATGCCTCCCTCCTTTAATTTGTCTTTGCCCTCGAAGACACACAATCCATATTCTATTTTGTCTCTGGCAGAACAACCTGCAGTGCAGGAGTGGTCATCGGTACCAACTGTAGTTTATATAGGAGAGAGAAAATAAATGGCTGGACCGGGAATCAAACCCGGGAGCCCTGCATCACTAGTCAGGTGCTCTAACCACTGAGCTGACCAGGCCGATAATAGCCCTAACCACTACAGAGTCATTAATACCAGTCTTAGGTGAAGTAACACAAAGCTTGAAACAAGATCAAGACTGTAGCAGTGAGGGTTCTTTAACCTTCAAACGTTTTCTGCACACTTCATAAAGGGACAGTCAATACTACCTCTGTTAAGTGTTAGGTTTGATGAGGCAAATTGATTGCCCTAATCACTTGGCTCCCTTGACTGTTGGTGTAGGTTAGCATTCTTACAAGTGCATTTCAATCAAACACAAAATACACAACAAAACCCCGAAAAGACTATCCTTGTCATCAACTACAACCTTTTATATTTAACTTCGAAAACAAATTAAATTCTAGTACCCATATCCAAGTTTCATCCTTGACAGTTTAATAAAATTTATTAGGACCTGACAAACAGAATTTCTTATCAGGACCTGACAAACAGAATTTCTTGAAAGCATTACTTGATTTTTTCCTTTTGATTCATTTTAAATGGTTTCATTGTAAAGTGACTAACGCATGCAATTTGTTACTATCTATAGACAAATTGTTTAAATAGGGTGTGATGAATTTTGTTTAATAAACATACCTTAATTCTTTCGATGACAGTTTTCAGCTGTAAATACTCTGCTACCTCTCCATAGAGCTTATCTCTCTGGTCAACCACTTGACTGAAAAATGGAATATATACGATTGTACTTGTACTTAATCTATTTAGTTGAAGATTGTATTTGTCTGATGCGTTTTTGTCTGACGCGTTTTCTTCTAGAATACAGATTACAGTGCAATGTATATTTATTAATTTATTCACCAATCAAAAGCCGTCTGGGGGTATATACAATTTTAACAATTAAACATTATAACTACATGATACAATATACACATGTATACCACACACACACATTATTTAATTTAAAGGATTTCTATATTGAAATTAGTTTAGAATTGGCTCATAGAAATGCTGATTGGTAATGAACTGTACAACACGGATTCTATATGGGAAGTAAAGTGAAACAATATGATAAAATGTTCTGAACACAGAGGGTACCAAGAGCAAAGGGACAGTGTCTGTGCCAAGTCAATCAGACTGACCAGTATTAGAAGACTTCTGGAGAACTCGTACCCAGGAGAACTCGTACCCAGAAATTTGGGTACGAGTTCTCCAAGAGAAGTCGTACCCATCAATATCTGGGTACGAGTTCTCCTGGAGAAAAACTTTGTCATTTTATCAAATAGAAATGTGGGTACGAGTTCTACCGGAGAAAAAACTTTGTCATTTTATTTATCAGATAAATCTGGGTATGAGTTCTCCTGGAGAAAAACTTTGTCATTTCTGTCATAAAAATCTGGGTACGAGTTCTCCTGGAGAAAAAAACATTATCATTTTATCTGATGAATCTGGGTACGAGTTCTCCTGCAGAAAAAAACTTTGTCATTTCTATCATAAAAATCTGGGTATGAGTTCTCCTGGTGAAAAACTTCGTCATTTTGTCATAAAAAATCTCCATGTGGCGGAGAATAGAGGTACTCTATAAAAATACAATGTCGCAGGTTTAAAATTGGTGTTTAATTGCAATAATTATACAATTATTGTCTCTAGCCAATCAGCAATTCAAATGAAAAAACAAAACAACAAACAAGTATGATCATTGTATTTACTTTTTTTATTCGATTGAAAGGCTTGTTCATAGTAAATTATGTATAATGTGTGAAATCCTCGATTTTTTCAAGGAGAAATTGCAACCAGATTCCAAAACCTAAAATGGTACAATTCTTAATGAGATAAACTCATATCAAAATTTTGATTACTATATAATGACAAACTTTTTCTCCAGGAGAACTCTTACCACAATTTATATGACAAAAAAGACGTAGTTTTTCTCCAGGAGAATCCATTTAATAAAATGATTAAGTTTTTTTTTTCTCCGGGAGAACTCGTACCTAGATTTTTATGACAGAAATGACAAAGTTTTTCTCCAGGAGAACTCGTACCCATATTTATCAGATAAAATAACTATGTTTTTTTCTCTGGGAGAACTCGTACCCAGATTTTTATGACTGAAATGACAAAGTTTTTTCTGCAGGAGAACTCGTACACAGATTTTTAATAATACAATTGACAAGTTTTTCTCTAGGAGAACTTGTACCCACATTTCTATTTGTTAAAATGACAAAGTTCGGGTTCTCCTGGGTACAAGTACTCCTGATACCTATTAGAAGTTCTGTACTCCAAGTATTCGAGACAGCTTATTTATAGTATACAATATTATCAGTATTATTAGTCGATATTATTAGTCGGTTGAAAAGCTCTACAGAGCTTGTGTTTTGATTTGTTGAATGTATATAGTGCCGACTTTAAATAAATTTACTTTACTATCAATTAAACATAACTACATGATACCGTATACACATACATTAAATATTCGAGACAGTTTATCTATAGTACATAATATCATAGTACATTACAATGAGACTATATCTAAATTAAAATCATAAAAATGTTGTGAGGGTGACAGCTGTGTGAGCAAGGTCTGTATCACATGATGAACAGTTATGACGTAACAGCATATAAAAATTGTAGAAATAAATATGATTGAACATAAGCAATTCCACTACCTAAGATCTGTCTTCAATCTTTCATTCAGAAACTGTTCATACTGCAATACTTTTGATGGGATACTTTCTGCACACATGCTGTATCATATAAAATTCAGAGTGACTTCCCCTGTTTTGCAACATTAAAATTAGTAATAATGATATTAATTTAAATAATTTTCTATGAGATATTCAAATTGAGATAAATTAGATTTTGTTTCTTTACTTTAAAATCGGATAGATAAAGAGAGAAAATTGCATACGATAAATCATTACCACAAATAAGACGTTTCCAAATATATTTCCGGTTTTGCAGTATGGCGGAGTTGCTGTTGGACTCGGATATCCGAATTTGGGTGTTTTTGCCCATTGTATTAATCACATTCTTCACTGGAATCATAAAGCACTACGTAACAATACTTTTGTCTTCGGAAAAGAAGACGGAATTGCAACAAGTAACTGATAGGTGAGGAATGACGCTGTTCTGTTTGTGTTCGAATTTCCTCAGTTTACAAGCAAGCGTAAGACCCGAGCCGGGTGCTCGTGTGGGAATAGAGGAAATTCGAATATTCAGCTGCACAATGATATACTTACGTAACGTTGATTTCCGATGCAGGCTCCTTTTGGATCCTCATTATTGGTCTCTTCCTCCGATACTAAGCATAACTTAAACTTGTGACTTCCGATGATGTTATTGTTAATTTCGGATCTCATGGCTCACACTGGACCAACATTTTGTGTCGCAACCTGGCGCGCGTGCATCGACTCATACATGTTTACTGTAGATCTATATTTCATGTATGTTATTCAAGAAGCATATACAACATAATATGATTACGGTGTGACCGTTGGGGCGAGCGCAGCATATCTAATACATTTTCAAAAAATTTATATTGAAAACAAGGAAAACTGATCTGGTTCACTGTCAATGCCAATGTAGGAACCAGTTTAGCGGGAAATGCAACGAGCGTGTTGTGACGTAGCCTGGTAGTTGTGACATGACTGTTTACATTTCTTTAGACAATATTTTAAAAAGAAAAAGAAAGGGGGAAGAATATGATATTCATCCTTTCCTTTCAAATAAGAAAGGTTTGTAATACTTTAAAGATTTTTTTTAATTATTATTTTACGAATTGAACCATCCGCCATTTTGTACGAGGGACTTCTGGGATTGGCGTCAAAAAAAAATTCTTGTTAGAGGTTGAGATTTAGCTCGGATTATTTCCCGTGCTCTAGTCATTAGAGCTCGCAGTACGGGCGCTGGCTCGCTATTATATCTCTGATTATTCTTACACAATGTATACAACATAGCTTTGTTTAGCTTTTATCACAAATCACTAATATGATTACGGTGTGACCGTTGGGGCGAGTGCAGCATATCTGAATACATTTTCATAAAATTTATATTGAAAACAAGGAAAACTGATCTCGTTCACTGTCAATACGTAGGATTACTGTCTTGCTCTTCTCGCCAATGTAGGAACCAGTTTAGCGGGAAATGCAACGAGCGTGTTGTGACGTAGCCTGGTAGTTGTGACGTGACTGTTTACATTTCTTTAGACAATATTTTAAAAAGAAAAAGAAAGGGGGAAGAATATGATTGTCATCCTTTCCTTTCAAATAAGAAAGGTTTGTAATACTTCAAAGATTTTTTTTAATTATTATTTTACGAATCGAACCATCCGCCATATTGTATGAGGGACTTCTGGGATTGGCGTCAAAAAAAAATTCTTGTTAGAGGTTGAGATTTAGCTCGGATTATTTCCCGCGCTCTAGTCATTATAGCTCGCAGTACAAGCCAGCGCTCCGCGCTGGCTCGCTGCGCTCACTATAATTATTAGGATATTGTGAAAATCGATCGTATTTCAGCAGATTGCTTTTTAGTCAGTCTGATGACATTGCAGCACAATAATGGTTTTATTTCTAAATATTGTTTTTGGCTAAGTTGACTCAATTCTATTTCATACCAGAAAAATAGGAGTATTTCATAGCATATAAACTGGCTATATTAAATAAAGACAAGAAATGAGTTTCTAAATGTTTATTAATCATTTTAGTAGTGTAAATGACATATATTACTCATTAAATTTGCAGTCTAGAAAGTCACTGAAAATTAATTACTGTAATACATAACACATGATCATAGTTTCACATCACATTTTCACTGAAGAATCCTGTTTTCATCTTGAAATCCAGAATGACAAAGTGGTCCTTTGGTGAATCTCATCATGTAGAGGAGAAGGGACTTCATGAAGTCTGAAACAAATTTTAAATGGCTTAAGATGATGTGAAGTCAAAAGATGACAGGATAGCAATTTCAGAAGAACCTACTGTTTTGCGTTTCCTCATGGCCATTTTCTAAATAGATCAAACTAAAGACCTAAAGAATAATGCAATTTCCCAACATTCCTCTATTTATACACTATACTAATGTTAAATGGATTAGAAAATATAGCTGAACATTCTAGTTTACCTTTCTAGATGAAATCGCTTTTGTACTGTGATGAACCGACAAATTAAATTTTATATATTTTTATTAACACGGAAGTATCTTCCATTGACTAGCTTGTGTGCACAATCACACGCTTTTTATTCCATCCAGTACAAAACAGGTAGCTCCCCAGTAATGACTCCAGGTATCTCTAAAATTACGATATGTACTGTAGGCAACTGGCACGTGCAAAGTTCATTTCATTCACACTTACCTGCACATAGAGGATCAACCCTTTGTTTTGTGTAAACTGCTAAATAAACAAGACGCCCCTAAGTCTTATTGTTCCCATGCGACAGGGTATCCACATTCTGCACAGGTAAAACAGCCCTGAGGCTGTTTGGATGCCAACAGCTGAAATTCAAAATGGCGCGCGAATACTAAAATACGAAATGTCCGTGTCGCATTTCCGGAATTTCTGTCGCATTTTTTCTGAAAAATTGCAAAATGCGACAAATGCGATGGGCAGCACGAGCCCTGGGATCTATAATCGTCCTGATCATCCCACCAATTGTCCAATCTATTCTGAATAAGTTGAGGGTTTTAGCACAAACAACTTGATTTGGCAAAGTATTCCATGTTTGGGTGTACACACTGCACTGTGAAGCAGTATTTCCTTAGGCCGAAATAAAATATATCTTTCCTATTTCCCTCCCCAAAAATATTAGGTAGGTAAAACATTTTACTTTATTGAAACATTTATTTGAAATCTTAGTTTTTGATACACAATGAATACATATCTATATACATTACAATTACATTTTAAAACATTTTGAAGATCAATAGTAGTTCATCAGAGAAACTCAAATGCGAAAAGAAAAGAAAAAATTCATTGTGAAAATTGCACATTTTTATTTTATTTATATATATGATGTATATTGTCAATAAAGTCTTTACTCACTCTTTAGAGTTGGCAGTATTAAGTAGGTAGGGTCTGGAAACCAGAAATGCACATGTATATATTTTATTTTAGCCTTGGATCTAATTTGGCTCTATTACTGGATCTATGTCATATAGGACTGGAGACCGGAGGATTTTTGTTACTCCGCGTGAAATCATCCAAAATAAGTGTTCTGCCATTAAACACTAGTTAAAATAATCTGTTTCTTGATACTCTCATCACAGTTACAATATTTTTCGATCCCATTTACTCTTGAATCAATAGCAAGGCAGAGGACATCAGCTCTGTGTGCATTAATTATTAGATAGTCAGTGACAGTGCTTAACATAAAAGCAGTACATGTAGTATAAAGAAAGTTATTTTTTTCCAAAACTATACATAAATCCAAGTGTAAACAACATAAAACAACTTGTGTAAAATATTTTCTTTTTAAGGAACTCTCTGGATTTATTGTTACAATGGCAATCCAGATATAGACCTGCAGAATACATTTTTCCTTTTTGTAAAACACATTGATGTATGAAATTCAGTGAAGGTGTGTTATGAAAATTCGCTGATTCAAAAATATGTTTGCTACTACATGTATTACAAACATATGGAATGAATTTTATCTCTAACTGGATTTGTAGAATATCCATATCTTTAATAATGATAAAAAGTTGAATGAAATTATTTTTACTTGTACAAGATCAACAGACTTTATCTGATCCATTCAGGTCAGCAAATGAGTGCTCAGGACTCAAAATTAACATAATTATGCATGTCAGTCCGTGACTGGTTAAAAGTCTGGCGGACTGACTGACGTTTGCGCCATTCAGTCCGATGGGAATGGTCAATTTTCTAAACATCATTTTGGAAAACAAACTTATGGAATCTTAAACACGCATAAAATTGCATTCCTCTCTAAATATCAGATGCACCCTATTAGTAAATATAAATCACACATGAAGTGTTACAATATTGCCTGAGGCATATCTACTTAAATTTCATTACTTCGTTTTAAATAGCATTAGCAAATATGTTTAATTATTTCTGGAAAACTGGTGGAGTGGTAAATTTTTTGTGGACTGGTTGAAATTATACTCCATCAGTCCGGCTGAACTGGTGACATAAAAAGTTAGCTTGAAGCCTCGGTGCTGTTAGCCCTGGTGCTGTTTATAGCCCTGGTGCTGTTACAGCTGTTGAACAGATGATAATACTGCAGGTTGCTGGTAACTGTTCGATGTTGGTTACATAGTAAACATTATTAGACAGAGTTGTAATGTTATATGCAAAATCTGAGTGTTAATAATCTTCAGCTTTAACAAGTTTCATTTTCAAATTTCAGTCACGTACTAATAAGGAGCAAGATCCTAAGAGAAAATGGGAAATTCATAACAAAACAGGTAATTGTTAGGTGTTACAGATAGAGAATGCTAAATTTGTAATCTATTGAATGAACTGAAGTGTAGAAACCAAATTCTGTTTCAAAATACATTTTTTTTAATATCTTCTTTCTACGTTAAAAATAAAGTATTAAAGACTAACTGAATCAAAGAAACAACATGTATATATCTACAACTTTTATTTTCAGACATAATTGTTTATTTTTTGCATTTTGTAGGGATTTTTAATGAGGAAGAGCTTTTTCAATGCAGAAAATAGTGGTTATTTCAAAACAGAAAAGAGGGAATCAAATACCAAAAACCCAATGACAGGTTATTGTGTGTTAAGATGGCAAGGATTTAGTTCTTTGTCATCTTCAAATCATGTCAGGACACAGGAATCTCTCCGTCCTACATCTATGTTGGTTAGAATTAAGATTGAAATATATGTGTAACTAGAGCCAAGCTCGTTGCAAAGCAACGAGAGGTCTTCCATCGGAGCTGTGTGACATAAAAACCTTAAACTTGACCATATGTCCTTGGGTCAGGTCCTAATGCAGCCTAGTTAACATAAAAATACAGGAACCATACATGAGTATGTGTGTGTGGGATCTAACTTTCGCCTTCTTTCCCTCTTGATATGTTATACGTAACATCACCCCGGGAAAAATTATTTGAAATAATTATCCAGTGATTTTACAAAAGATGAATACAAGTTAAGTTTTTAGAAAGAAAATAATCAACTGTACTGTGACAGGAAGATAAGTACTGTAACGATATAAGTAGTTTGGCTACGCTGGCGATTCTGACTTCTCGTATGTACTTATGAAATAGTTTGAGAATTTAATATATATCATTGAAATGAAGCTATAAAGGTGTACTATAAATTTTTATAGTTAGGTGTTTAATAAATTTATACTACTCAAGTACATGCGTGTATGATCTCATTCCACGAATCAGTCTTTTGAGGCGTGCGTGTATGTGGGATTAAATTCTTTCAGCATTTAACTTTTCAGTCCCAATAATGAACAAAAAATTACTATTTAAATTTATGAAATTTATGGCTCAGGACATACAATAAAGGTTTATAGCTGTTAACAATATTTTATCATACAACAAAATTATGATAGCATAATATTCAGACTGAAGAGAATAATTCATCGAGTTTGAATTATTTATACATACAAATCAAATAAATTGCTCTCAAATCTTGAATATTTTATTAAACTTTAATATCTATCTGCGTAAATACATGTAAGTATATTATGTACACAGTGCGCACAGAAGTCGCGTATGAATTTCACGCCAGGGGCACGTGCCGAAGTAAGTTATACATATTTTTCCCCCTTCACCTACCTAATGATACGGTTACCTGTTTGCGGGTCAAGCATTTTACTCATATATAACACAATACTCGAGCAAAATATTATGTTTATGAGATCAATAAGATGTTAAAGCACAACTTTTCCAGCGAAAGCCATATCGAAATATTTACCATTTTTGAGTTATAAAGCGAAAACTTTGAAGATCCCCAGATCCCTAATTTAAGGGGCCAGCCCCTTTTTAGGGATATCAAAAGAAAGCTCTTAACATTTTGCACAACTTTTGTTCTACACGTCTTAACAAAATATTTTTAGTTTAAAAGATACAAAGGAAAATATGTGTAATT
Source organism: Ostrea edulis (assembly GCF_947568905.1). NCBI lineage: Eukaryota > Metazoa > Mollusca > Bivalvia > Ostreida > Ostreidae > Ostrea > Ostrea edulis. The sequence continues at coordinate 17,505,516 of NC_079170.1, read as the reverse complement.
TTTTGCTCCTTTAGGCGTCCTAATTTTTTAACCCTGTCAACCACCATTTCGAACGCTGTAATCAAAAAACATAAAACGATGTGCACAACTAGAATGCTCCTACTTTTCATTTTCGATGCATTTTCTGCTCAAGCTTATACAGTATCGGAGCCTTTGTCTGGAAACCAAAGCCCCTAAAATTTCATTCAAAGGGGAATAACTCGTGAACAGAAGGGAATTTCTGAAATGTAGTACATTATTTTAAAATCATTCTATAAAGTTTATAAACCCTGAAAATTTGAGCAAAATCCATGCAGAAATGAGCGAGATATGAAGCTTCAAAGTTAGCGTCTAGGAAAAAGAAAAAAAAGAAGAATAATAAGAATAATCTTAACCAGCACAATCAGTAGAAGGTCTTCCGTAACAACGGAAGACCTTAATAATGTTGACGTGAATTGGATTGGAATGACATCTTCAGTGTATGATGATGGAGCATAATTTTGTGAACCCTTTAGGTGTGAATTTTAGTGATCTTTATGCCCCTGTTGTCGAGTCACGCGGGACGTAGAGAACTAGCTATACCTGTTACATCAACTATTATCCTTGAATTTTAAGCTATACCTAAACTTAGATGTTGTAATTGTCATGAGAGATTTTAAATTAGCACTTTGCTATATACATGTATTGCTATATACATGGAAGTGCTCACGATAATGCTGTGTTTGTTTGTAGACCCATCTATGATGACAGACATGCTGAAGGGCAATGTTACCAATGTTTTACCAATGATAATTATCGGAGGCTGGATTAACTGGGCGTTCTCAGGGTTTTTGACAAGTAAGTAAATAACTATCAAACAAATTGATTTTTAAAATATGTGTCATATTGAAGTTTCAAAATAATCACACTGGACTGAATTGGATATAAATATGCAGATGACCTTGACAATTTTTATCGTATTTTTGTAGCCAAAGTTCCTTTCCCCCTGACTCTACGATTTAAGCCCATGTTACAGCGAGGAGTGGAGCTGGTATCACTAGACGCTTCATGGTGAGCTGACGTATTTCTTGAAGTTGGAATATCAAACCACAAATTCGTTTTCATATCTATGATGCATTTAATTGTAAACAAAGGACATTGTGTGATAATAGCTGTTTATGGTCCAGAAATGTAAATATTATAAACAAAAATATTCCTTGTTGAAATAGAAACTGAAATGGAGATTTATTTTTCTCTGAAGTGATTCCTATTTTGGAATGATGGGATAAAGCTGATGATTATTTACTGTCTTTGAAAATTGTCAAAATAACTTTTAACATTTTTAAGGCAGATTTTCAAAAAGTTATGGGCCATGTATATGTTAAACAAAATCATTTTCATATATTTGCAATATTAAGATAAAAATACAATGGCAGATCCGTGGGGGTGGGGTGGTCCAGGGGGTCCGGACCCCCCCCCCCCCCCCCCCCTTTTTGCAGACCGAATAGTTGAAGAGTCATTAAATTTTAATGATTCTATGAGTCAAAGGAGGGGGGTGGGGTGGGGGTGGGGATCGTTCATTAGTACCTTTAAGATAAATTGGCAACATTTCGAACGACAACTGTACATTGTACGTTTCGAGAAAAATCCACCAAATTTTCTGGATGTCAAAAATACCGGTACTTGATACATGCTACACTGAATAAGAGAACCTGGTTCCCATAAACCAGGAAATTTTAATTCAGTTTTGAATTGCAATCAAATTGTTTATTTGGTGAAAAACAGTGTTGCATGGTACACAAAACTAAATACACTGTACACTTACATAGTAGATCTATATAAGAGGCAAGATCAAAAGATCAATGTCGTATAAAAATAGTTTGGTGAGAGTAGTTAAAAACTCACGCAAGTTTTGGTCATCTGACCTCAGTTTTATTATACATATGATACTTTTAAAAATAATTTTGGTATGAGTTAATCTTTTTAAACGCTCCTATTCTGTGTCAGTACAGCGTTTTTTGATGTATTAACTAACATGTTTACGATATACACACATTTATTGACCTTGACTGAGTGGATGTAGGCATGGTGACATTAAAAGACCACATTTGTTAATAAACATTAAAAAACATATATAGATTGTTATTTAGTACTATTGTGTATTTCATGATAATCTTTTTGAGTCAAAATTCATTATATGAAGTTTTGAGAGGGGGAGGGGGGTCTTGATGAAAACTAGTGTGATGTTTGTAATACACACAAGTCGACATAACTGTACCACATTCAATACTTCTGAATAATTTGATTGGTTACACAATACTGTGCATGCGCACTAAGCCAAATGTATTTATAGAAATGAATGCGGATTCCCCAACTAAGAATAGATTAAGCGTACAGATAAAAGTGTAAACATAATATGACAACTAGTAAGTGAATTAAAGTTTTTTATCAGACATTGACCTTTTGATGTCACCCTTAATACAAGTGTAACACATACAGAAATGAAAGAAATATATTCATTATATTGGTGTTTATGTAATTTTTGTTGTTAAGTGTAAACTTCAATGACAGAAATACAAATGTATATCTGTTTCAATTTCAGGGTTAGCTCGGCTTCCTGGTATTTCCTGAATGTCTTTGGATTGAGGAGCTTCTATACACTTATACTGGGCCAGGATAATTGTAAGAATTCTTTCTTGTTTCCATTAGATATCATTTATGATATCAGTTAAAGACCCAAAAAAAACACCGTAGGGTTGCTCCACGGATCACTGAATGTGGGCGGAGCTTATCCACGGTCAATGTTATTTACCTGGCCAAGAGATCAGCTGTTGTGTATATTTTTATGATATACACAGGAAATTTCTCAGGTTATTACAAATTATGCTTAGTGTCTTGATTTGTGCAAAAAAAAAAATAAAAATTTAAATTTCTACCTACATGCATACCGCATTTCTATTTCCCGTAAACCTTCAAACTTGGTCATATTTATGTATTGCAAATGACAGGTTTAGCCCATTTCTAAACCTTTGCTTTTTAAAACTTCTAATTAAATTGTTATATATTGCATATAAATAATTTCCTGAATATAATATTACCCGGCGTTTCCGGGCACTTCCTGGTGTCTTGGGAGTTCGCGATGTCGTGGGTGTAGTAGGTAAAATATCCATGTTTCGAGAGAATGAATAAATCCAAGTAGATCTGTGTACATGTACAACCAAATGAAGAATGATCAAGATACCCCTCAATATGGGCCGTCTGTAGGGTTTCTGTAGCTGTAGTGTTTGCGTAATGGTGGTATCCCAAACAGAAGCTGACACGAAGTCTACCCCCCCTCCTCTCTCTCTCTCTTTAGGGTTTCTGTGGACGTAGTGTTTGTGTAACGATGGTATCCCAAACAGAAGCTGACACATAGCTAGTCTACCCCCCTCCCCTTCTCTCTCCCTTACTCTCAATCATTGACTAAATGAGTAATTATTGTCATACGTATGCAACACTATTGCCATGCCATATTATTTCATCTATACTATTGCTACAGTTTTACACATTTCTCTCTCTCTCTCTCTTTATAAATATGAAATCGTGATAAATTATAAATAGCTCAATAACTCTCTCTCTCTCTCTCTCTATTTATCTTTATAAATAAAAGCCGTGATAAATTATAAATAGAAATATCTCAGTAACTCTCTCTCTCTCTCTAAATATAAAGCCGTGATAAATTATAAGTAGAAATATCTCAATAACTTATTTATGCTTTTTTTTTTTTTTTTTTTATACTATTGTTTGATTTCTGATTGTGTAATTTATAATCCATGTGGTATCTCAAACAGAAGCATTTTTTTAAAACTACTGTAACAGCTTTACGCATGGGCAATATAACCATTATACATGTTGATGTGCTGCACCAATAAAGAATTGTTCATGTTTTTATAAATATAAAGCCACAACAAATCATTAATAGAAAATATTCCAATAACTTATGTTTGTTTGTTTTTTTTTTTTTTTTTATTATTATTGTTTGATTTCTGATTGTTTAATCTATAATACATGTATAAAGATGGAGAGAGAAAATACGATGATAAATTGCATTGTATAGGGGACGTTAGAAATTAAAATATTCTAGGTGTGAGTCAATGCTATCAAAACTCAGGTATACTGGGGCTTTCCTCGAGATCTGAAGACTGCTGGTCATCATTAGCCATGATTGTTATCAAAACATCTTTCTCAGGTAGCTGTAGACCAAGGTCTCTGCAAATGTCAATCAACCTAAGCTCTATTATTAAAAGTTTGATTGACCAGCAGCTTATCATTGATCGCTACACAGGTAAAATTTGGGGGCGTTAACTTAAAGTTGGGTCTTTAAGGGGTCTTGTAGATACGAATAATTCAAAGCTTTAGATTCTGTTTTGTTTTATAAAGTAGATTCTGTTCACTACTGTCTCAATATTTACAAAATTTGAAGGAAATGACAGCAAAAAGTGATGCATTTTCTAAAGTTTACTGAAATTTCCTTCAAACAATTATATCAAAAATGTTTAAGTGTTTTTCTTTCAATAAGCAGTTTTTAGGGTCACTTAAAAGTGCTCTAAAAAGATAAATCTATGTTATAGATCTAAGCCAGAGTTGAAGTAGTCAATGCTTAATTCTTTAAATAATAAAGTTTGCTTGAAAAATAGAGTAGGTGAAGGTCAACTATGATGTCATTGTTCTAATCTTAGTCATTGTTCTAATTTAAGTCATGAATAATGCTTTTAATTTTGATGCTAAAGCAAAATTGTAAAATTTAGGGACACCCCAAATACATCTGTACAAAAATATATTCACTATGAAATAAAAAAAAAATTCTATAAAATATTTCCATCTTTTTTTCAACAACAGAACAAGGCTTTGTATATATTTTTTTTTTACGAGTAATAGGGTGTGATAAAATAAGAAAATAAATGGATGTTTCATTTCAATTTGTAAATTTGTAAACTAATATAATAGCAATTTATTGTAGCGGCTGATCAGACCAAATCCATGCAGGAGCAGATGTCAGGGGCGGGAATGATGACACCCCCTGATCCAATGAAAGCCTTTAAAGCTGAGTGGGAGGCGCTAGAAGTGTGCAACCACCAATGGTGTCTTCAAGGGGTGGAGGAAGATATGATTGATGGGCCAGTGCAACCAGAGACCATATATATCAAAAATAAATATGCATGATAATAAGTGCATCTAGTCTCCCTCATGTTTAAGAACAAATAACAAATGAATTATTTGATGTAAGTTTGTTAGTCTGTATTTTTATTGTTGTGTGTACTGCCATTTGATATGAGAATACATTACCTTTTTTAGATGTATACACATACTATCAGAAACATTTTGGAAACACAATTTTTAGATCTCAGTCATGATAGTTGTAAATGAAATATCACACCTGTACAAAGTACAAACCAGGACACTTACTGTACTCCATATTTTCTGGATTAGATTTTCTCAGTTCATTCATTATTAACAACAGGTAGGATTTAGGACACAGAGTATAAAGTAATGCGTTGGCTGTACCCTGTGTGCGAGACACTGCTGAGCTCTGTATGTGCGATGATTTGTAGAATTTTATTGTCATGAATGGAGTAATATAATGGATAAACAGATGGATGTTTTTTTTATGCAGAATTTAATAACTGTATGGAATTACAAAACTGATTAATAAACCCTGACAAGAGTTTTAGAATTCTATGGTTGTTTTTCTTTTGTTTCACAATGACCTTGACCTATTGAAGTGCAAATGACCTTGGGTTGGTTGATTACACACAATAAGGTCAATGTAGCCATTGTGTGGATTATCTCCTTAGATATTGGATAAGAGAACAATCTCATGAATTGTGAAGTGATGAGGGAAATTTCAACGGATTGTGTGATTGAAACGTGCTTGAGTTAAGCATTCGAAGTACCACAACTCGAGAATAGTATAATTAGATTACATGACATGCTTTATAAATGGTTTCGAAAGAATAAATGAACTTGAACTGAATGATGCACATTAGGAATTGTGACATAAATTTTCATTTGTAGACATGTATATACAATGCACATGTACACAAAGGCACATATCTTCTATTTTCAAAGGGGCAGGTGGAATTGAGCTCGCAATTTGTCTAATATTCTTGACAAGCGAGTAGAAAAGGGGAAAAAAGTTGAAAGATATTCTTTTGCTCAACCTTGAAAAAAATCCCGTGGGGGTGGCATTCGTCCTTTGAATCACTAAAAAAGGTAGGGGAGGCAATCTGCCAATATATCTTGCTGCTAATTTTTATTTTACATGGGGAAGAAGTTTAGATACTGGTACCAGGATTAAAGAATCTGGGATCTGCCTCTGTAAATGGATATTACAATAAAATTGAACCTTGATATAAGAATGATGAACCATACAGAAAAAAAGTTATGAAAAAGTGAAGAAAAATACCAGGTGAAACATGTAGATCTTGTGCTGTTGCAACTGTTACAGAATTATGGAGTTCTAAACATTATACTGCAAGGACTCCCTGAAACAGATAGCAGAATATTCCCTTTCAGTTGTTACAGAAGGACATATCTCCTTTATTTGGCAGCTTCAGAAGGTGTACTTTCTTCCACTCCCCCGGTACTCTATCCTGCCCCCATATCTCGTGTAGGAGTAGGTGTAGAATCTCGGTTCAAGTCTGGATATCTGTCGTTGGTGCTTCTGGTGGTATTCCATCGGGACCTGCTGTCTTACCTGACTTTAGCAACTTGATGGCTTTAACGATCTCTGCCTTGGTTGGGAGGTTGATGCTGATACCTAGGAGCTGGGTTGGTGGTAGGATGTTTGGTTGGACTGATGGTGCAGGTCTGTTGAGTATTTCTTTGAAGTATTCAGCCCATCTTGCTCTCTTTGCCTGAGATGACAGTTGGGGATGCTGGTGTTACCAGAGTGTTCTGGTGATCTCGTATAGCATCTTCATGTTCTTTTGTCCCACTGCAGTTTCTGCTTCTTTAGTAAGATCCTCAATGAAGTTTCTCTTGTCTTTTCTCACACTTCTTTTCACTTGTCGGTTCATCTACCAGTAATGTGCTTTCATCTCTGGCTTCTCTTCTTCATTCTATGCCTGGTTGATCTTGTCCTTCACGTGCTTTTTGTTGACGATTAGTGTCCAGGTCTCTATCGTTAACCATTATTTGTGTTTCCTTGTTTTCTAGGGTTGCATTACATGTTGTTGTCCAGACTTCCTGTAAATGTGTCATTGCTCTTCTATTATTTCTTCTAGATCTTGTAGCTGGGAAAACACACTGAACTTGTTCTGCTCTACCTTGAATTCTTCTACGATCTTTTTCAGCATGAGAACATTGAACTTGTGGGATCCTGCCTGGTCATTATAGGCTTTCAGCTTTGTATTGAGTGTTACTACAACCAGGTGGTGATACGATGCTGTGTCTGCCCCACACTTCACCCTGACGTCATGCAGGCTTCTCCACATTCTGCCGATGTTGTAAATTTGGTTGTCGGTCTTGACGTCAGGGGAAATCCATGTGGTTTTGTGGATAAATAGAGTGCCTCTGATTATGAGGTCGTTGAAAGTTCAGAACTCAGAAAAGTTCGCCGTTTTTATTCTGTTCTCCAACTCAGTGTCTGTCCATGATGAGTTCTTGGTTTGCGTTATCCGATGTGGGCCCACTTGTGCATTTAGATCGCGGACCATGAAGATCATCAAGTCTCTCTTTGGTGCTTTGTTCAGTGTTGCTTGCATTTGCTCAAATTATTGTTGTTTGTCTTCAACGTCTGCTGCGTTTGTGGGAGCGTAGCACTGCAAGATGGCGACTTTCCTGTCCTACGAGTTGAATCTTGCAATAGGGATCCTTGGTGACACTGGTTGCCAGAACAGCAGTGCATGCGTTGCTTCATGTGTTATCAGCAACGCTACTCCAAGCATGCGTGACTGACCGTCCTCCAACCCAAAGTATATGATGGTGTCTCCACTGGAAAGTCTTGAGCGTTCTGTTCCTGATGATACTAGCAACGTGTCTCCAAGTGTCAGATAGAAGGATATCCCGTTGCAAAATACCGAAGAGCAACTTAAAACTTAAAACTTGATGTAATCAGTGATTCGGGAAATGCATGTTTCATTGTGATAGGGAGTTAATAGGATGTCTAAGGCGAAAAGTTGAAGCGGACAAGAAATTCAATTTAACCCATTTTAATCGCAACAAGCGGCCGAAGTTCAGGCAAGATTTCCCGAATCACTTTATGTGACACTGGTCTGAGATTCGGAAGAGGCGTCAGTCCAAATATCCAGCCTCGACGAATCTCGCTGAGATTAAACTTGATGTAGTGGAGTGAGAGGGTTGTTTCGTTAGCTCTGATATCGCAACTGATCTTTCAAGTAGACCCACAATAAACACAATTGTCTCAGGTACAAATCAATACCGATCGAAGACCTCAGCTTCATTTAACGATTCGAGTGGATTACAAAAACGCCTTGGAATTGCGTTACGACGGCGACGTGTACGTTGCAGACGTCGTCCAACAGTCATTTTTGTTAGTGAGTTCACGTGAGATTTTATTTGAGGTTACTATATATCCACCAACCTTAAGATTTGAGTCACGCAACCCCCCCCCCCCCCCCCACCACCACCACCACGTCAAGGTCACACTTCTAGGGGGGGGGGGGGGAAACAACGAATGTTATTTGTCATTAGTAACGCTTGAAATAATATACACATGCAGTAATAGGTACCACTTATACTGAATAATAGTGTACTTTTAGATTTTGGACATAAAAAATGCACGTCTTGCCTCCGTGACTCAGGACCGAACCTCGTTATCGGCAGTGGTTGTATTCGTACACGCAGTTTTCTTAGGACACTATTGCTTTATCTCACACCAGGGACGTAAATTAACCTTCAATTTGGAGGAGGCAGGAAATTAGGCGGGGTTCTGGGAGCCGCCCAGGCCCCCAGACGCTGAGCACATTTTGTGCACACTGAACACGTTTCGTGCAAAATCCTTGATTCTAGGGCCTTCTAAGATGTTACTTGACTAACTCATTCTAAAAGAAAGATTTGGAATGCTTTTTAAGGGAGGTATCATGTTCTTAGTTATTGGAAACAACATAAATTCTAATGAACTTTAAATTTTAATTTTTTTTTGGCTCAAAAGTTGGAGGCAGCTGCCTCCTCCGCCTCCATGTAATTTACGGCCCTGCACACTACTGACCCCCCTCATGCATACATCTATACAGTCAAGCTCTCGAGCCCACAAGGCTTATCTTGGCATTTACCATTTGGATGTGGACGAAATTATAGTGCATATAAAGCACATCAAATACAACATTTGGATTTTCCCGTATCTGCAGTGAATGATGAGGACTGATAAATGTTGTATTCCTTTAAAAAAAATTCGATCATAAGGACAAGTGGTAGAGAAGAGGAAGTTGAGTGGACCACAAAGTATATAGCTGCTTATCACAATTGTTATACTTTCCTAAATCCCTTATACAGTTTCCGAATCTATCGTGACTTTAAATGTACGGAAGCCGATAGGTGCCAGGGTATATAATTAATATTTGTTTAACTGGTGGCCGCCACTTAATTTATGTGGCGGCCGCCACTTAATTTAACTGGCGGCCGCCACTTATTATCTGGTGGCCGCCACTTATTAACTGGCGGCCGCCATATAAATTAACTGGCGACTGCCACTTATTATCTGGCGGCCGCCAGTTATTTTATCTGGCGGCCGCCACTTAATTTATATGGTGGCTGCCAATTGCAAAAACAATGTAATTCGTATCGCTGAGTGATTATTTTGGAAAGATTTAGAATAGTACGCAAACACGCAGCATCGTTTTTCAAAGTATATAGGGACAGTCGGAGGAGAAATTGCCTTCTACAATTGTTGACAAGTAGAAAAGGAACCTAAAATGTCTCTTTTGCCCAAACTTCGTACTCCTAACTTGGAGGGAGGGGGCTCCGTTCACCCTTCAATTGATCAATTAATTCATTATTACCTTCTTATCATTTATTACTACCACCAAAAGAGTGGGGTGGGGGCCAATCCGCCAATTAATCTTATTTCACATGTTAAAATAAAATAGTTAGCATGTGAAAATAACAGAATTTTAACGTTGTCAAAAAAAAAATGGAAGGTCAGCCCCGTGGTTCTACGTATTTAACAGTACAATCGAAAAACAATAATTTAATGCTCTTAATTGTGTGTATATATATATATATATATATATATATATATATATATATATATCACATACTTATTACTAAGCATTGGGGAGGGATTGCACCCCTTTCATTTTGAGAGAGAGATAGAGAAAGAGAGAGGAATTGAATAACTGGTGACAGCCATATAAATTATTTAAACTGAGTGGCGACCGCCAGTTAATTTATCTGGCGGCCACCAGTTAAATTAACTGGCGGCCGCCATATAATTTACTGGCGGCCACCACATAAATTAACTGGCGGCCGCCAGTTAAATTAAGTGGCGGCCGCCAGATAAATTAAGTGGCGGCCGCCAGTTAATTTATATGGCGGCCGCCAGATAATAAGTGGCGGCCGCCAGTTAAATTAAGTGGCGGCCGCCACATAAATTAAGTGGCGGCCGCCAGTTAAATAAATATTAATTCTATACCCTGGCACCTATCGGCTTCCGTATAAATGAGATTCTTGCCCTTTTCCAAGAATTGTTTTAGGGAAATCGCCAGACATTCCTGAAGGGGAGTGTCGTAAACGGCTGGGTGTTTGGGGCTGTCCAGGGTGAAGCCCTGGTGTGGGCCCAGGGTTAAAACCCTTTAAACTACCGAGTTCTGACAAAATACTTGACGCAATATATTTTAGGTTTTAGTGTTTTGGTACACATCATTTCTAGAAAACATTGATCATATTTAGGGAGGGGGGGGGGGGTTACACATCATTTCTAGAAAATATTGATCATATTTAAGGGGGGGGGGGCCTGCACCGGCGCTGAATTCGCCTCTAATTTCAGTATGGAATTTTTACATTGGTCATGAAATGTGGATATCAAAATGTTTTCCATTTTCATTTTTTAAACACACATTTTCAAAGAAATCTCGAGCTTTACATATGAATTATACAAAATGCTCTCAGAATGCATTATTTTGGGTCTTAAAAATATTTGGGAGAGCCCCCTCCCTCATTGCCACCTGAGACAACTCCCTCCCGCACAGATTAAATGTGAAAAGTTTGTACTAAGATGAAAGAAAATCTTTTCGTGATGTTATAGAAAAAAACAGTAAAGATTTTTTTTTATATAAAAAATTCATTTACATATTTAAGTTCTGAAGAGCTGTATAACTGGGAAATTTATTTTTAACAATATGTGCAATTAACAGTTATAGTGACACTCTGTTTAATTATGTCATAGTGTTGTGTATAATCACTTCTTTTTCTTTGCTGATATGTATATGCACATGTATATATACAGTATTTGTATGTATTTTCATGCTGCCCCTTGAGGTCCCTTGATTGGAAAAAAATAAATTTAATATGTTCTATACTCAGAGAAAGAATAAAAGAAAACCGAAAGTAGGACACGGTACTAGTCTCTTGAATATTTAGAAACAATGCAAAATTTTACGGAATAGCATAATTTGAAACTGAATTCATCGCGATCGAGCTTACGGCCTAAGATCTAGAATTAAAATCACTAGGCCTAATGAATACCACCGCTCATTTTCTATCCAGTCGAGAAAAGAAGTTTTCCCTCAGCTTGACGATTAATGAGTCATTATCTAAATTTAGAATTTGGAAATACCTTTAAACTATAAATATACGTACACTTATAAAGAAGCAAATTGAGCTGAGAGTACGGAGTCCAAAGGTAAGTACATTGTACACGCTCGTATTTGAAGTTTATCATAGAATTGATATCTCTAACAATGACCAGTTTATACTAGGCTAGTACATCTTATCTCATGTAGAGACAGAGGAGTTGGCAATTTTACCTGTAACGGCCTACAATCAGAAGTACGGTTTAAAACTGCCGACTCCTGTGGACCGCGACATATTGATCAGTAACATGCATTTCCTAAAAAATATCTATGTGCGTAATTTTAGAATTTATAAAACGAATTGATGTGTACACGGGTAATTTGTATTTATATTATAGGTATATTAATTAGCGCTAATTTCTCGAAAACAAATCGAAAATGAAAGTATAAGAAAGAAGTGGTCTGGTACGGAATCGATCAGGATACAAGGATAATGGGTCCAATATCATACAACTTTACTGATAATTAAATAAAATTGATTAATAAAAACTAATAAAAGTGATATCAATGGGAACAAATCATTTTTATGTACATTTTAGCGGAACGTTGAACTATGTCAGAGAGATCCGATTCGTTATTAAAGACCCCAAAGAGCAGCTTCAAACAGTTAGATGAAATAGCACAGAAAACCCGAGTAACGGTACGTATGTAAGTGATCTACTGATTGTTTGGGGACTATTGATGGAGTCGACGATGTTTAAGCAGGGATTCGGATCAAATTTAAGATTTTCCCACTTAGTTTATAAATGCACGGCAATTAAGTAGTCGATATAAAGATGTACATATAGTGTGGTAGTGAAGGCAGACGCGGGTATATCAAGTCGCAATTTTCAGCAGTCGTTACAGACGTGTTTCCTGTAACCTTTAGGACTAGTGGAGGTCACCCGTTCTTAACTTTGTGCTTTTGTAAAGAAATTACATCGTTTCTGAACCCTGTGTCGATTGGTCCATTCCTGTGAATTGGACATTCTGCACGAGTTTCAAGGAAAACAGGACCAGATTTGTCCTCCAATGATGTTGCCGGTTAAAATTTTCCTTGACCCTTGAACTTGTAACAGATTTGTCATGGTACAGGGCAACTTTCATAGTGTGGTCAATTTTAATTTAATTTTGTTCTGGAAATAATAGAAACCAATAAATGAAATGGAAACAATCGTCTAAATGACGGCTTTTAATTGTTTTTGCAGTTAATTTTATGTCTATAATGACATAAATTGCTATTGTAAATGGACGATGAACAGAAGAGGATTTTAATGAGAGACGGGTTTATATTTAAGATTTGAAGTGTGTAATTTTAAAACTGTTTAATATAATTCACTGCTTATTTTCCGGGCTATTCAAGCCAGGAATACTTTGATTATGAACTGTCCGTTTGTAAAATGATGATTAAAATAGATCCCGTAATTACACATATTAATTGGAGGATTTTGTGTATTTACTAAGTTTTAGTAAATTCATGTCATTCTGATTCATCCAGTAACAAACGCGGGCAACACACTGACAATCTTCACAACTATTTATGACTGAATATATCAAATACAGTGAAAAATAATATATATCAAATTAAACATAATAGAAGAATTGTTGTTTAAACGTGCAAAATAAACAATCATCTATAGAAGTATCTATATAGAATCCCATTCCAGTTAACTAATTATATAAATGGAAATTAACATAGCATAATAATTATAATTAATGTGAATGCTTGACCCCCCTCCCTCTCCAGTAAATGAAAATGAATAGTGTTGATTTACTGTATTGGTGCTTTGATTGATTCAATAACGTAATATCTTACAAACTATGTAGGAAAATCTTGGAAACTTTTATTTACTTTAGTATAAACTTTGAAAAGTTGACTAACTATAAAAGTACACTGTAGTTGTATTTTGCAACATCTTTATTTCTTTGGTACAGCATTTTTATGACAAACGGGATGATTTCAGCTTCTCCATCGTCAACTTCCCATGTTTATGTAGCACTATTCCATTACCACCTGCATATGGTGTTTATATCTCTCAACTGATTCGATACACAGGAGCCTATTCTTATATTGACGAACATCCAACCAAGTACTGTTAGTAATGTAAAGAATTGATGAATATTAATGAGGGATAGAAAGCATACATTTGAATTACATCCTTACAGATCCTAAGTCAAATTGAGTCACATCCGGAGGGATTTTTAGCCACTTTGACGTTAGGAGACGTTAAATACACTGGAATCGGAAGTAATAAAACTTCCGCTAAGGACAAGGCGGCGGCGGAGGCCTTAGAAGAATGGAAAGACAAAGCAACCCCAGAGAAGAAAGTGGAGAAAACACCCGCCACAAGAATCAACGAACTATGTCAACAAAACATCGAGGTCTGTCAGTAGACATTATTAAATCCTTAAAAATGTGTGTAAATGGTTTGAAGGAATGGGGTGCCTTGTTCATATTTTTATAAATTTGTCAGATATTTTTAAAAGTCTAGAGTTTAACAAAGTTTTTAGTTAATAGAAGACTCGTGCGTTTGAGAAGGGTACGTTGGATGGCCGTGCGAAAACAAATGGTTTGACATTTAGAATCATTTCAGGATTATCATGGTTTCTTTAAACCACTAGCAGTTATATCGTTTGGGTTCGAATTATGATGTACTATTGCGTAGTAAATTCAAACCCAAGTGATATAATTGCCCGTACGTTAAACCAGTGACTTACCGAATTTCACGGATGTTGGAAAACTATTTCATGCAAGGTGAAGATAACGAACAGTGATCAATCTCATAACTCCTACAAGCAATACAAAATAGATAGTTGGGCAAACACGGACCCCTGGACACACCAGAGGTGGGATGCGCGCAATAATTCAAATGATGCGCGCAATATTTCAATTGATGCGCGCACCAAATCAATTACGTGTACTGCTTTTATCAACTGAAGAGATGAGCACATCAATTGAATTTATGACAGGGGATGTTTACTCTTCCTAGGCACCTGATCCTACCTCTGGTGTGTCCAGGGGTCCTTGTTTGCCCAACTCTCTATTTTGTATTGCCTATAGGAGTTATGAGATTGATCACTGTTCGTTATCTTCACCTTTCATGAGAGCAATGGTTTATTTGATGGACACATCAATTCAATTATTGTACACAATAATTCAGTTTGAAGTACATATCAAATCAATTACTGCTCTCCTCATTGAAATTAAAGCACGTATCAATTCAATCATTGCTTTCATCAACTGAATTTATGCGCGCATCAATATGGGGGAATTTTTGCTAGAAAATTTTTTTAATTTAGAGCTCGGTATAAATCATTTGATGGTCACTTTAATTCTATTGGAGATATAATAATTAATTATGTATAACAATTTTGTAAAGAGATAATAGAACTCCATTGAATTGAAGATATCCATATTTAAATAATTCATCTCTCTAAAAGACACATTGCGCACATCGATTGAATTAATGAAATCATTAATTCGATTGAAGAGAGCAATAATTCAATAATATTGCGCACATTAATTGAATTGATGCACGCTATAATTAAATTAAATAGAAAAAGAGTTCAACTATTTTTTTGATTATTGTCCTCTTCAATTGATTTATAGTTTGCATCAATTTAATTTTTGATATCATTAATTCATTTGAAGAGAGCACCACCTTAATTATTGCGCGCATCAATTCAGTAGAATAATTAATGCTATCAACAATTCAATTAACGCTCGCAATAATTCTGATTATCTAAAAAAAAATTAGATGGTTTAGAGTCCCTGATTCGAAGTTAACGGAATTCACGTTTCAAGTAATTTCCGTTGATTTTGTGGATGTAGCAAATCTTTTGATTTGGATTGGTAACTCGAGTTAGCTTAATCCAAATCATTTGAAATTCGGAAATATTTTAGTGACCGCAATACGCATTTAGATCAGTTGGATTTTAAACATTTTTTCCTGTGTTGCATAGACACATTGTACGTTCAGATAAAGTTCTACTTTATTAAGATAAAAAGTAAATTTTGTTTCTATCTGCAACATATTCTTTCAACTTATATGCAGTTTGGCAGTATTTTTTCTTTAATCTTCAATGATCGCTGGATTTTTGAATTTTGCGAATATTGAATGGCTCCTGCAATACATAGGGAATTTAGAATGATGAACCTGTAAGAATATTTGACAAAGTACAAAGCTGGATGATGACAATTGTAGCTGTTGCACGAAATATATTAAGTTTTTTGTTTGTAATAAATCCTTAATCTACGATAATGTAGAAATCTCACACTGATGGAGTAAGCAAGTAATGAGGGTGTCTTTTGCAGATAAAACAGAGATATGAGGAACTTGAAAAGGATGGAGATGATTTTGTGTGCAAACTTGTAATGACCCTGGACAATAGAGAAAATATGGAAGAACATATAGGGAGGGGGAGATCGAAAAAAGAAGCCAAACAAAATGCTGCCTCCTGCGGTCTACAGAAGAGTCACATACTTCAGCCTTTTACAGGAGGTGTGCTTTTTGTCAAATGTTGCCCTGTTCATTGTTATAGACCAGAACAAACCCTTGATATAACGCAAACATAACCTTCTAGAACAACCTTGGTCAATTCAGTGCAAATAGTACACAGCATAATTCAGAAGTGTTGCAATGTTCGCATTTCGCAAATTCTGTGGTCATCATAACAGTCTAGTTTGCCAATACAACCTATCATTGGGTCAAATGCTGTCTGACGTGTTTCATGCCGATTGTTAGGCCGTTCCTGGTACACTGATTTTGACTACGGATAACGTTTACCTGATCAAGATATAGGGCTTACGGCGGATGTAACCGGTTGACAGGGGATGCTTACTCCTCCTAGGCACCTGATCCCACCTTTGGTATATCAAGGGATCTGCATTTGCCCAACTGTCTATTTTGTATTGCTTATAGGAGTTATGGGATTGATCACTGTTTGATATCTTCAACTTTTATTCTATAGAACATATTCTCATTAAAAGATCATTTAGAACAATCATATGGTTATTTCTTGGTGTCCTTCCAGCTACTGCCCGTTCCTTCCTCACTTTAATATACATGAATTACATCATGATAAAATAAACCTTGAACATAGTATTTTGATGCCTGTCTTGTATTTTTTCTAAGGACCAGGTATTCCGACAGAAGGGCGATGTTATGAGTGTAAGCCTAAACAGACTGGTTACGTTCTCGTTGTGTATTTCAGCAGAAACAGAGACTGTGAGTATCATTTATACAATACATGTATTTCATTCACAAATATAAGGATAAGCACAACAGAAGTAATAATGTAATTTCGTTTGTAACATGCAGTTTGATTGGTTGATTTGAGCAACATTTATTCACAAAATAATAGGAAGTAGACACAGCCAATTTTAGCCCTATCCCCAATTCGAAATGGCTGAACAAATCAATTTATTCTTCAATAACTTGCTATGTGCAAGATTATGACGTCATTAATGCTCGACATTTTTGTTTAAAATTCATTTTAAAACATAAAAATCAAGTGATCAATTTGATTTTATGGAATGAATTTGATTGTGAAGTACTTTCTCAGGTTATAACATACCTTAGTTCAGATTACGCTTTTTATAAACAGCTTCGCATTTGATTAGTATGATGTGTACTATTGCGCATAACATACATTGAAATCAAATTCATTCTTTGAATAAGGACAATGATTTTACTTTTGAATTGTTATCTTAAAGTTGGTCAAATCATCAATATTGTAAAATATCTGTGGTATATCATGCACAGAATAAATAACAATAATAACAAAAATACTGATGCTATGTACCATTTCAAACAGGGGCAGATATTGATGTAAATAATATCAAAGGCTTCATGGAAAGCAAGTTAAAATTTGAATGTGATGTGGTTAAAGATCCAACAAAAGGGGAGCTAACTGAAGTACTGGAATCGACCTCGAGGCATCTGAACGATCATGCAAATGCCTATTACTGTTTCACATTTTTTCTGATGGGCCACGGAAGTCAGGTTAGTATTTTAATTGATAGAATGTTTTTACTGGTTGTTTAATGGTGTTAATTAAATGATATACTTTATAAATATGTATTATTGAAATATATTGGGTAGCGGAATGGAGGGAAAATATTACGTTTTAAAGATAAAAAAAATAGTCAAATATCAGTAAGTTCATTATTCAAATATTGAAAAATTTCTGTAAACAAAATGTGTTTTTATAATAAAGAAAATATTCTATTGTAGTTTGGAGTGAGAACTGCTGATAAAGGAAAAAAGAAAATGACGATAACCGTCGAAGAAATTTTAAATTACTTTAAGAACGATAAAGTGTCCAATTTTACAGGTAAGAGTTAAGCTCAAGAAAATAACATTTAAAAGAAAAACACAGACGTATCTTAGTTGGTGATTTTGATGCTGGAATAAAAATGTTCTTTTTTTACTGTCCCGACCTAAACGAAATACAGTTATCACAAATTTGCAGACAGTCTATTGCACAATGATCTTTCGTACGACAGGTAAACCTAAAGTGTTTTTCCTTCAATGTTGTCGAGGCGAGTTACACCAGGATACAGTGGTACAGCCTGACAGTGATGACGAGGACAGCGATAAACTAAGAGTGCCAGCCGATGGAGATATCCTCATCGCTCACGCCACCACAGAAGGTAACTCACCCCTCGTTTTCATTAATGCTCTTTTCAGCATAAGGACTTTTTATTCACTTGATCGATTCTTAAATCTTTCACATCTAATTACGTAGTTTCTGTCTGCTTAAAGTAAGTATAGATGTGTTTGCCCAGCTGTCTATTCTGTGTTGCTTATAGGAGTTATGAGATTGATCACTGTTCGTTTTCTTCGCCTTTCATGTGTATAGTTTTCGGTGTCATCAAATTTACAGATTGAAGAACATACCCAGTATCAGTCTACATGTATACAGTTTCTACTTTCAGGATACAAGGCTTATCGTTATAAAGACTTTGGGTCTATCTTCATCTATAACTGTATCAAAACATTTGAAACGAACTACACTACCACACATCTAGAGGAAATGCTGATTGACGTGAAAGCAGTCATCGCATTAGACCCAAGATGGAGGCGGACAAAAGAACATTCTCAGATGCCTTGTCATTGGAGCACTTTGACAAAAAAGTTTATGTTGATACCTGCTGATCGCTGAAATTTTTACACTGTATTTACCGACTTCTAAGATTTGTATTACATTTTGTATTTTGCACATGAACAATTATTATATTTTGATAAATATTTAATATATATATGTATATATATATATTTAATTAAATTATTATCTAATATACTTTTTATGATGAATAAAAAAATGTGTATTTATACCATCGTTTTCATGATAAAATATACTAGTATTCTAATATGTGCTTTCCATAGGCACCTGATCCCACCTCTGGTATATCTAGGAGTCTGTGATTGCCAAACTCTCTATTTTGTATTCCTTGTAGGAGTTATGAGATTGATCACTGTTCGTTATCTTCGCCTTTGGTAACGATGGTAACCAACTTCTTTACAAGCACTTTAATTCTTGTGACCACTCCATCTTGTCAATGAGGGTCAGAATTCTAGAAAAAAATTGCCATCATACAAACAATCCAATCTTAAGTACCCCTTTTCGTAGAGAACGAGATGATCACTGGATCAGGACTCTATGTATATACTGCATTTCTATATAAATGCAATGATAATGTATATGATGTAGGGAATTTGACTAATCCACAAAGAAAAAATGTAGATGTGATGGAACTCTTTCCAAATACTCGGAGACGGAAAAGCAGTGATGGATATCGTTCATATAAAAGACCAAGTATAAATGATGTTACGTTTGATTCAGTTTTACCTTACGTCAACAGACAATTAGGTACACATCATATTCGCACACTTTACATACGTTATTTGAAAGAGCCAAAGCTAGTCTATACTTGGATTTTTACAACACCAGAATATCGACTGAACTCTATGATTATGGATGTTGACAATCACAGGCTCTTTAAACCACCGCGGGTCATGGATGATATTCCTTCTGAATCTTACCGCCAGTTCCTTCAGCTCAAATTTGCAAACAAATGAATAGATGCCGTCAACATAAGCAACATTCGTCGTCATAAACAAGTTCAGTCGTGTATTCCAACTTGTTTCAAGTTCAATTCTACACCCAGTATTTCCTACAAATATACTTCTCCTATTGTATCCAAACGTTTTAACTATAAACAAACTGCAGTGCCTAGATATAGATCATCTTATACGTAATCCACCTACGTGTTCTTCATCTTCTTTCAACTATAGTACAGCTGGACATTTTACTGGCGATGTTGATATAGTTTAAAATAAGGACATCAAATCACTTATTCTAAAAGATCATTCATCCAAAAAGTACTTCTTTAAACGCAATGAGGCCAGCGATATGTTACAGGTAAGTTTTAATTTTTTCTGTGGTTAAGTGCACTGTAAGTAAATTATTCATAGGTAACAACAATTAGATGTTTAATGTTTATACATGTATATGAGTATCTCTACCACGATTAGATGTTTAATGTTTATACATGTATATGAGTATCTCTACCACGATTAGATGTTTAATGTTTATACATGTATATGAGTATCTCTACCACGATTAGATGTTTAATGTTTATACATGTATATGAGTATCTCTATCACGATTAGATGTTTAATGTTTATACATGTATATGAGTATCTCTACCACGATTAGATGTTTAATGTTTATACATGTATATGAGTATCTCTATCACGATTAGATGTTTAATGTTTATACATGTATATGAGTATCTCTACCACGATTAGATGTTTAATGTTTATACATGTATATGAGTATCTCTATCACGATTACATGTTTAATGTTTATACATGTATATGAGTATCTCTACCACGATTTAAAGAACAATGTATGGTGAAGCTTTTTTTTTTAACCCAGATGTGTACTTGGTTCTAGAAAAAAAGTCTTTGGATCGAACAACAATCTCAAATACTGCTATTTTTTAAATGTTAGAATTGAATATTTTATGCCATGATGTGTGTAAATATACTATTTACACAACATTCCAGATTTGGATTGCACAAGTTTCATTGTAACTGTTATATTTTTTCTTACATTTGCCTCAAAATGGAAATGTATGGGGAACATGAACTTAGGCTAGTGATGGATACACACAGCATGGCCTCATCAAATAATAACATGCGTTTACTGAACAAACATAGTTTTCTTTTTCTTTTTGAGATTTGCATTTTTTGATGTGTGACCAGGTATTGATTCTAAACACAAGTTCTCGGAATCTGATTTCAAAAAGATGACGGAGTTCCTCATTGACAATATCTATGTAGTATTTGGTGATCAGGTTTTCCAACAGTCTGTCGGAATTCCCACGGGCACGAATTGTGCTTCTTTATCATCTGACCTATTTTTGTATGCTCATTTTCATTCATATGTCAGTTCCATATATCCCAGTGAATTCGAAATAAAGAAACACCACGGAGCCTTCCACATATGCTTCATATTTGGATATTTTGTTGAACAAATAAATGTTAACTGCAAACTAACAACTCAGCTTTCTGACAAATAGAATGAATTCAGCTTCCTCATCGCCAACTTCCCTTATCTATGTAGCAATATTCTATCATCGCCTGTATATGATTGTTTATGTCTTTCAACTGATTCGATACGCAAGAAATTATTCTGTGTATTATCAGTTTTTAAATCGTTTAAAATTAGCTTTCGCAAATTCTATGGTCGTCAAAATGATCTACTTTGCAAATTGAAGCTATCACTGGACCGATTGGCTCACGGCTGGTGTGACCGGTCAACAATAGAACTCACGGCGAGTGTGACCGGTCAACAATAGGGCTCACGACGGGTGTGACCGGTCAACAATAGGACTCACGGCGGGTGTAACCGGTCAACAATAGGGCTCACGGCGGGTGTAACCGGTCAACAGGTGATGCTTAGTCCTCCTAGGCACCTGATCCCACCTCTGGTGTGTCCAGGGGTCCATGTTTGTCCTACTCTTAATTCTTTATTCTGTATAGGATTTATAAGATTGATCACTGTTCGTAATTTTCACATTTCATTGATCAATATTCGCTAACTTCACCTGTTTGGCATGTAAAGTGCCTATGACAGAATTCAAACGGTACTTTAAGATACTGTAAAATGAGAAAATTTGACACCTACCTATTTTATCGCAGAGGTGCCAAGACATTGGCGCAAATTAATTTTAGTGCACCATCGATTTGTTTGTGGTTTGATCCACTTTTTTGTACAGCATACGCTCAATAGCTTCTGATCAATTTCGAACTCGGGGACTAAATTGTACTAATTGTGCAAGGGTACATTGAAAAAGGAATACCAAAATTGGTACGCTGCTTTCTTTCTCGGAAAACCAACCTTTCATTTCTCCGTCCTGAAGCCGAGTGAAATCTGAGGCAGAATTCGCCTTTTAAAGTCCTTTGAAAACACAGAATTCTGAACGCATTGACGTAGGGGTTAAGTAGTTTTTACGTGGGTATGATTCTGACTACATTTAACTTATTTTATTACGAACGTTTAGTAAGTGGCGATTTTTTTAATCTCCCAGTATGATATGATGATATGCAAATGTAGTCGAATAAATGATTGTGCACTCGTAATGTTTTGGGAAACCAATGTTTTGTTTTAAGTAAATATAAAATAGGTAATACAGGTACATCCACATGAATTGTCGGTATTGATAACCCTCACGCTTCATTACGTCTTCATCTCGATGCACTAAAGTGATGATTAATTGTTTGATGTTTAACGTCCCTCTATTCACTCATATTGGGACGTCAAAGTGATAATTGGGAGCAAGCATTGTAGATGCAAATGATACATATACATATATAGATAATGAAATCTTCCTAAATTAGTGGATTCCTGTATATTTAGCATTATTCAAATGATAAAAGGTCGTTATTCATCTGTATGCAAGTCTGTCTGTATGTATATGTCTGTCTGTCTGTCTGTCTGTATATGTCTGTCTGTCTGTATGTATATCTACAAACTACCCTGACATTACGTAAACATATTCTTCAGGTATAAATTAACAACAAAATGAAATATAACTTTTGCAAGAATACTTTTGAAATGGAAAATCGTTTGCGCTCTTTTAATTTTGGTGCAAAAGGTCACTTTCGCCAAATTCAATAGCGCGGCAAATTTTCTCGATTGCAAAGAAAATAGGAAAATTTGAAACCCCAGTGTCATTTACCATATTATAGGCTGAGTTCAATTTCGTTACAAGACTGAGATCTGTGTAACGTAAGTATTGGTACAATAGAGAACCCTGACTGCTGCAATCTTTATGGCACGTCATGTAAAGCTCGTGATGTTCAGTAACATTGAATAGCTAAGCAATGTGATTTATTCAGAGGTATGTGAGTTTAGTGTACTACCGAGTATTTCCCTGGTATAAAATCTCGAAAGCATAAACAAATATGAACAATTTCATAATTGTAATTTAATAAAAAGAATAAACATTGCATTATACGACGATCATTGAATTTATATACGATCTCTAATCTGTCTGTCTGTCTGTCACACTATAGAAGTTTGTAACTCTAAGTTAGGAATGTCCTACATATATTTGACATGTACAACTCTTTGTGTGCAAGTCAAGCATACCATAATGTTGTTCTCAAGGGCACTTTTATTGCAAGCAAAAGTGTTCATAATTATGTTGCCGGAGTGTATCTTGTCTTGAAATGTGCAATTTCCTCCATATTTTTCACCCCTTTCGCGACTGTCACAGTGATATTTTCGTTCATTGTCTTTATCCAAGCCTTTTCTGTGGTTTTAAATATTTCCATTTTTTGTCATACAACTCCAGGGTGACACAGCTATAAGCATGTGCATGACTGTTAGTCGGGAATTGTGATTGACGGTATTGGTCATTTTCCTTTTTTCGCATTACATCATATTCGGAAATGGTGGCGTATCCTGCAGGTGCGATATGGTTATATGTATCTTCATCTATTTGTCTTCTAGAAGTCGTGTCCCTGAGATGGTCATAGTGTCCTTCTCCCCCTTCAGAATAGGGACTTTCTTCTTTAAGCTTGCTGTTGTCTGCCACGTCATAGACACACTCTTCAAATCTGCTGTTGTCAGCCTTTTCATAGGCACAATTTTGTTCAAATCTACTGTTATCTGCCAATGCATATGCGGAGGTTTTAAGTTCGGCTAATGTGTCCATCTTTGAATTCTTTGTAGGGATTGGCTTTATTTGTCCGGTTGATGGTGCTTTGCGTCTTTCTGTTCTTTCAGTTTTAGCTGATGCTCGTTTCCTTCTGCTCAAAATTTACATTAGATACAGTAAAAGTCTACCCGATAATTGACAATTGGAAATTTTATTGAACTACAGTGTTTAGTATTCACTGTGATCTGATGAAGCAGTATATATATATATATATATATATATATATATATATATATATGTGTGTGTGTGTGTGTGTGTGAGTGTAACTATATAATGCGTAAAAAGTGTACAATAAGATAACTTTGAGATGTTATGAAAAGTATTACAATCTCATTGTATTCAATGCATCTATTCATACCTTCTGCAAACAACTGTCAATCCTAAGGACACCAAACTTGTTGCAACTACCAAGCATAGTGCAAGAACACCCGAAAACATAGTTGAAAGCGATTTTCTGTCTGTGTGGTTCGTTTAATAAACGAAATTAAAATTGATGACATCAAATGTGATTTGTTTATCTTCAAGTACTAATGCCGATCATATTCAAATTCAGATATTTCTATGTTTAATATTTTTTACTATTACAATATCATAATTTAAAAAAAAATATTACTTATAAAAATAGTTACCGTTGTTTGTTGATGTCGTTGTCGCCAGTATGTAGGACAATGTTTGGTCAGAATAATTATGAGGAAGCCGTGACACTGCAACAAATTAAAAGTATAGCGCTGTAACGTTCTGTCATTATGCTGGTACGGTCAGGCAGATTGTGGCAAAGTCAACGATGACAGAATTCTAAATATTGATATGTTAAAAAAAACCAAAATGTTTTTGTTTAAATTCACAATATTATGCAACATAAGTTTTTACAACATAAGTTTCGATCACGCATACAAGCTGCATATTTACTATTACCAATAAATGTAAAATGCTAATGAATACAGATTTGAAATGTACTCTGGAGATTGAAAAAACTGAAAAATTTGCAGTCGCTAAAGTTAATACCTTCTTCAGTCGTCTCCCTTACTTTGATTTCTCTTGTTTCATTTGAAGTTTTTGAGATATCTGCGGTGTTGGAAATGCTGGGTTTTGTGACTGTCATCTTCAGAGCTGTTTTCGTGGTAGTCAATATAGTCTAATCAAAGGTAGATGTTTTTTAAACAAAGTTTCTTGTCGATAAATTTACTAAGCAAAATACCAATTACATGTAATTGACATTTAAACAAAATTCTGTAAATAAATCGTTCATTACATGATTGATTTATTCTAAAAAACATGAAGATAAACATATATGATTCGTAAATTAATCACACTGAGATGTAGCTAACAAAAAAGAAAACGCGTATAATCGAAAGTCATTAAACAATGAAGACCTTAACCTAGCCGGGATTCTATTGAATTGAAACCATTAAAAGTTTATCAATTTTGCCTCTCAACAAAAAATATTTCTCTCGATTGCGTCTGTCTCGCAGGATAATCATCTTTGTAAATATCGTAAAAATAGTAAATACACTGTCTATTACAAAATTTAAACAAATGATATATCAAAGACGAGGTCACATTATACAACTACATTCATTTTACCTTTGAACATACTATTTCTCGGACATCAGTGTCGCAATCTTCAAATCGACAACCATCTTTACAAAGCTGACAGGCCATGGTGTTTCGTTTGTCGATATCGGATAACATTTCCCCTGATTAAAAACAAAGAAACGTAAGCAGTCTAATAGGAGTAAAACATTACAAATACAAAGGAGGGTCAAATGAAAATTGTTACAAACCTTTATCAAAACGAATGTAATTCTCCCTTGAAAATGCAATCCACACTGGTACTTCATTGTTTTTAATGCTTGATTTACATATATTCTTGAAAAAAGATTCAACGTGTTTTCCAAAGTAGTTAAAAGAATTTCGCAGCAGCGCGTATTTGGAGTTGATATTTGACCGATGTGAATGATATATTTCATTGATGGAATCTGAAATGAAAAGTAAATACAAATAAATTACATCTATTATATGAAAGGTGAAGATCACGAACAGTGAAATATCTCATAACTCCTACATGAGCACTGTTCGTTATCTTAACTTTTCTTATACAATACAAAATAGTGAGTTGCGTAAACACGGACTCCTGGATATACCACAGGTGGGATGAGGTGCCTAGGAGCAGTAAACATCCCCTGTCGACCAATCATACCCGCCGTGAGCCGCATATCTTGATCAGGTAAACGGAGTTATTCGTTGTCCAAATCAGTGTGCCAAGAACGGCCTAACAATCGGCATGAAACATCATTTGACCCAATGATAGGTTGTATTTGCAAACTAGATCGTTATAACGACCATAGAATTTGCGAAATGCTGACTTTATACGGGACTGTTGAAACCCCTCCACCATCAACTACTTTGTCAGTAACCTGCCTCGATTAGAAAACTAACCATACATGTACGCAGAACAAGCTCTCGCGTATCAGTTGAGAGATGTAAACATCATGTGCAGGTGATAATGGAAAATTGCTACATAAATATGGAAAGTTGACGATGAAGAAGCTGAAATAATCCCGTTTGTTATAAAGTTGAGTTGTTAATTTGCCATTATCTATTTGCAATCAAATTTCTAAATATGAAGCAGAAGTGGACGCGAAATGGGAATATTTCCTAATGCGGATGAAAGAAACTAATATTTCTACTCCTAAGTGGTATGTTTTGGAGTGATTCTTATCAAAGACAACTTTTAGGAAAACGATATCCAAAAATACAGATATTGTGTCAAATACCAACTGTACATTTAAAGCACATTGAAGGAAGGCTAGATAGTTATTGACAATCTATGTAGATTCGAAGGAGAATAGGCAAATACAAATGCGTTGGTTCTCTTTGAGACTCGGTATGTTAAGCCTGCGCTCAAACGTCATTTATGATGTCAAAATTCCGAAATCTATCATTTTTGAAAATGTGAATGATGATGTCATAATTCCGAAGCTATGTAATTTTAGGAAAACTTCATTGATGATATCATAATTCCGAATCTAGTTCATTTTGAAAAAATAAAACCAGGCGAATTTCATTGTGATTTTTGTACAAAATACATTTAATTTTAAAACACATGCACGGCGACCTACTTTGGTAGGGAAGTAAAACCCTTGCCACATGTAAAACTTATACGGTACCAATTTTGATGCACCAGATGCGCATTTCGACAAATAATGTCTCTTCAGTGATGCTCGACCGAAATGTTTGAAATCCGAAATAAATGTGAAATTTTAGAGCTAAATATAGCCAAAAACAGCGTGCCAAAAACAGTGAAGCCAAATTCGTCTAAGGATAAGAGCTATGCATGAGGGAGATAATCCTTAATTTTGAAATGAATTTCTAAATTTTATAACAGCAATTAAACATACATCCGTATTTTCAAGCTAGTAACGAAGTACTTAGCTACTGAGCTGTAGAGACCCTCGGGGACTAACAGTCCACCAGCAGAGACCTCGACCCAGGGGTCATAATGTAAAACCTATACGGTACCAATTTTGATGCACCAGATGCGCATTTCGACAATATACTGCAGATGTCTGATGCTCTGTATCTGATTACAGTATTAATACTAAAGTTATTTTTAAACATTTTAAAACTTTAATTATATTTACTGATAGCTCCTTTCATCCATTTTGATACAACTATAAGAGAAGGCTTGTTAGCATTCAATGTAAGATATTTTTCCATATAATCCCCCCCTCCGCTTGAAAATAATAAAATTTTGGTTTGTGACCTATAATTTTCTTTATGAATTACGATAGACAATCTTTTCATACGTCTTTTAACAATTAGGACCTAATATGCAAAATCTTCATTTTCATTCCTCTAATATGTCAAAAAACAATCTTCCATGGAGTCCAAACGTTTCACCTTCTGAAAATATGATAAATCCATAGTTCTGATGGGATACGCAGTTTGATGAATAGAGGAAAGCAACCTGTATCAAGGTAACTCCATAATCGCATTATTATCTTATAAAATTATGGAAAGTGTATTTATTCCAGTTTATTAAAGTTAAAACAAATAAATTATCAAATATGATATATCGATAATTGCACGTTAAAAGATGCGAGATATACATAAACAGAATCATATATCAAAGTCAGAAAATTGCAATTTTACCTGAAACAGCAAAAATTGGTTATAATGATATAATAGTATTCATAATAGTTTCATAAAACTTGTTTTTGTTTACAAAACTATATAAAATGTCTATGGAAAATAGAGGAAATACATCGCATAATGAATTTGATAAATAATTCAATGAAAACAGTTTTATTGCCTACGGATTCATGTTTTGGAACATAATTGATTATTCATATGCAACTTCAACGTTTGAAATATTTTTATGTTTAACAAGATTTTTACCATAACTATTAGAAAAGACTCCAACAAAATTTACAAAATGTATCTATCATGCCTAAATCCAAATAAACCATTGATTTTGATGGCGTCAGAGGACGGTGGAACTGCTTTAAATTACAATTTTGTTGTGTATTTTCCTTTTATTTATCTATTGCTTAATTATCTACCGGGCACAATAACGACGATTCTCGAGTCGAAGAGGCTGATGAGGGAACCATACAACGATGGACTCAAAACTTTGTGGATATTTTTGGATTTGAATTTTTGCATATAATAGTGCGTATTCAAGCTAAGTCTAAGAATACGCCTATTTATCTCGGGGATGATTCATTGCATGATTAGGACTTTGTTTTACGGAATATTTAGTGCATATTCGGCTCTAAAAATCTCCTAGTAATAAATAACCTCAGTTACGTCATATCCTCCTTTCTATTCTAGCAGCCGAACAAACTGGTGGGTCAGACCATTCAGACATCTCAAATTTTAAAAATATGAATTAAAGTCTGTTTAATTGCATTAAACACTGAGATTGTTTTCAAGTTTAGAGGCCTATATCCAAGTATTTAAGTACGCCACGTTGTCGGATGGTTAATTATTGCTTTTGGATTGAATATGTGCTGCATTTTTAAACCACCTACGCCATGTTTATCACATCGAGTACATAATTCATCTGTAAGTCGGTCAGGTTCACTTTCATGATAAATTTATCTTGCTTGTAAAGTCTTGGCAAGCGGTTGCTAAACCGAAAATGAATTTTATCTTATTTTGATACTTAATTTTGCACGCATACCTTGCCAAAAAAAACAAACAAGTCAAGGTCACACAAACCAGCCATGGATGAGCAACACCAATGCAGAGATTAGCTATACGGCCACGTATCAACGACAACACAACCACCATTACACAAAAAAGTCGTCGTCTCAACATCCCACCACCCCCTCTCCCAGGAGAGTTGCCGGAAGTATACCCAACAATTTCGTCAGGCCTACACAAGCAACAAACAGACTGAGCTATATCATCACGTTTTTGATTATTACCTCTATTAGTTAATTTCAAGGTCTCGTGCCAATATCAGTTGGTCAACCCATTTTTCTTTCGGTTTTTATGTAGATATTGGCAGCGTGCCAAAAACCAGGGATGAAATTATATTGGGGGAAATTTATTAATCTGGACCCGCTACCAGTCAGAGAACCAAACTCAAATCTTATCCATACTATCTATTGATCACAGGGGCTAACTGGTAGCCCATCTAAACAACAAGAAATTCAAAACATAGACAAGTGGACAGAGGCATTTATTATTTTCACAAGCATTTATACAGCTGTATATCCTGAAAGAGTTCAACAGTTCCTGAAATATATGCAAGACAGTAGGCTGGGTGCACAACTGTCACATGACTGGATTAATTATTATGAATCAAAATCGTATTAGGGCATGGATAAATCCTACGCAGATTGGCGAGAAATTGACACTGAATTTCGAGTGCCCTACAGGACATCCACTAACACCCCCTTATGCCCGAGGGTGGGATATGCTAAGAATTTAACTAAATAGCTTCATGTTTGAGTTGAGACCCAATCGCTCTTGGACGCACAGATGCATTAAATGTAAAAAGGAACATGCATTTAATTTATTAACACCAAATATAAATACCGTAAGTCAACAGGGGAGGGTGGTATTAGCTAAATCACACATTAAACTCCATTTAGGTTCATACCAAATTATACAGGGGACTTTGATTGTATATTGTTTAACGTCCCTCTCAAGAATCTTTCGTGTCGGTTAGGGGCTGCAAAAATTTAGGCCTATGAGAGGCGCTTGTGGCCATTGAGCAGGGAGGGATCTTTATCGTGCCATGCCTAATGTGACACAGGACCTCGGAATTTGCTGTCTGATTCGAAGGACTGCCCCATTTAGTTGCCTGTTACGACAAGCAAGGGGGTACTGAGGACAAATGCCAACCCGTATCTCTGGGGGACTTTGAACTATTACGGTTTTACTTAAGGGGGCTTATCATATCTAGTTAAAATGTTGCCTTTTGGCTGCTCTATTTCGTGCATTTAATAAAAAATATCTCAAACTCTATCATGTCAACATTACTAAACCTATTCAACCAGTCATGCAGATCTGGTTGAGTTTCTTACCAATTTCATATGGTTATATATTTCACAGACAACCAAGTTTTCACGGATAGCTCAGGGACCGCTTCATTAGGAGGGGGGGGGGGGGGGGGGGGGGGCTACTTGGTGAGGGACAGTGGGCCCACCTTCAGTGGCCAACAAGTTTGGCAGTTATACTAATTATCTGTGACATCATTTTTCGGAATTATTATGAATGGTTTTGGCCTTTACACATGGGATCACGCACTACAAACATAAAATCATCTTGCATATTGTTGACTTAGCTTTGGTTCACCTTATTGATAATCTCCATCATCTCACCAGGTAATGTTCCTTATTATGACACTTATGCTTGTAACTTTAACAAACATTTTACAATTTCAGAAACAACACATTCAGGATAAACATAATGCTATGCCCGATGCAATATCTCGTCAACAGTGGAGTAGATTTAGGGACCTAGCTCATACAGCCAACCAACAGCCCCAGGCAATTCCAGCATCCTTCCACAATGTATTATTGTATATAAAATAAACAGCCTCTTTAGGTCACCATTAAAATTTAACAAAGCATATTCAGTAGGTCTACAAGCCTTCGATCAGTTCAGACTACTGCAGCAATTGAGTCTCTAATGACCACCACTATTTGAGCTCATGCTCATGTTTATAACTCAATTGTCCATCCTGGGTACATACAATCCACGGCGAGAACATTTACTTCCGCTATTGCATTTCACTGCAGAATGTAGTGACATGAAACATTTCCTGATAGGTTTAACATTTAGAGGCTGCGGAAAAAGTAATCATGACGGAGCCCTGAGCCTCCCTATTACCATAGTAATCTTAAATCAAATGGTTCCTTAGTTGCATTTGGTATGCCCGACTCACACGAGACAATTTATTCAGAACTGCTTTACCCTGCTTATCACGCCTTATTGAGGGTAGGGGAATTAACCCTCTCAAAGGATAATTCACCGAATAAAATCATCCAGGTTTAGCACATTTCCATCCAAGATTCAGCAATTAGTTTACTTATCAAGTACATTCCAAAACTGACCAAGGTCGGTTAGGTACCATCCTGTCCATTGAAAACACCAGACAAGTCTCCCGCCCTATCAAATATCTACAAGCTTGTCCTAATGTCCAGACTCCCTGTGTTATCATTATTCCGGCAAATACTGACTCGTTTAATATCAATTCTCTTCAGTGTTGTATCAAACACTAAATTTTCTAGGCATTGATAGTAAGCTATATAATTGCCATCCCTACAAATAGGAGCAGCTAGAATCATGACTCACCAGGGGCGCTCAGGCAAGCTACAGGCCTCTGGCCGTTGGTACATGTAAGCTAATGCTTTTAAATGCTGCATTCGGATTGGCTAAACCAAACTAGTTGCCCTTTACGAGTGGATCATTAATTTGATCTTGTATATCAGGTGAGACAGCAATTTGTACTGCTTCATATTAGTTTTGTTTGCTAATATAAATCACCAGTTAAGGTGTGGATGGCATGGTCTGCTTTCATCAAGCGAGCAACAATGCTGCTACCTGCAGGACAGGAGGCATGAGTCTCACTGTCCCAACGCACATATTTAGTGGCAGGAGGCTGTGGTAAGAGCCTCTTAGATCTTTGAAATACCTGTAAAAATTCATTCAGACAATACACCTAAAATTGTCATCATCTATGGTGGAGCTAGCAACATAGATGGCTTACACATAAGACGCCTGTCATTAGACCCATCTTATCGGAGTGTAGGGGTTTGTTTCCTGATTCCAAGCTTGTTTTGTCTTGCGCTCTCCCTAGGAAGTCATGGATATATTCCAACAGATTATATCAATGAGTTAAGTTAGGGTCCGATTAGATTGAGTGGTACCTAGATCAGTTGTGTTCTTGGGAGGGGCATTCATCCAACATCCACAATTCAATGCTAGTTTTACTTAGCTGTTTAAACGGACGGGGTACACTTGTATCAACTAGGAAATGATTTTTTTTACTAATTTACAGGTGGTAATTGAGCGCTTCATGGGTGGTCATGACAATTGGTACCCATGGTCAATCATCATATCGCCTCGCTTTTACTGCTATGGTGCTGGTCAGCGGTGACTATTTGAGGTGGAGTTGTGACGACATCATCAATATTTAGGTCACTTATATTGGTGGCGCATGCACTGGTGTGTATGTGGCATTCTCGTCAAACCCCACCTCAAATGGATCAATTTTGATATTAACTTGTAAAGTTGCAGTTGTGCAAATAGCGCATTTTCACAAAGTTTTTAAACATTGAATTTTTGACTTTCAACAATTATGTGTATTGCATGGGATATTGGCCCGTTGAAGTTAATAATCGGACATTTATATTCATGGGATATTGACCCATTGAAAAATTGGACATTTATATTCATAGGATATTGGCCCTTCGATCAATTATATTGCATCGATATAACATTGTTTATGTGGCGTTGTGCATTTGAGAAGTTGTTTTACCCAGTGCATAATTAAGCCCACTTGGGGTTGCCACTTGTATTGTACATTGTTAGGGGGGGGGGGGGGCGACCCGGCGGCCGCCCCTATTTATTCATTGGCCAATATTATTCACCGCGACCAAACACGCCAAACACAAATAAAATTTCTGAAGTAAATATGTTATGCGTGTTTTGTCTTCTATTACATCTGAGATAATATGATGATATCAACTTTTAACAGTGCAATATACTTAACCTAAATGAAAAAAATAAGAATAAACAGCTGAGGGATATAAATACCGGTCAGCATTTCCCCCGACATTGTTTATAACAATCGCACATGCGCAGTTAGTGTATTACGAACTAGTGAATATTGAGGCCAATGAAAATCAACAGCTAGACATTAATAAATTAATAGTTGGCAGTGAGTTATTCCGATTTTTGTCACTGATCTAACGGTTTCATGGATTTATTTCGACTACTGTCAATAACACAGTTCACATATAATTTTCCCGTGATGGAAACGTTTTGGGAATCCTTGATTGTAGTACTACAGGCATATTCTTGCAGAACTATAGATGAATTTACACTATATTGTACAACTACATATTGCACAATGATGCATTCACTTCCAAATTAGTTTTAAGTCATTGTTCAATAGTGAACATAATATTCAAGGATACTTCTATAGAAAATCTTTGAAACTCCTCTCCAGCGTCAAGCTCATTATAGCATACATGGACGAGATTCTCGGACTACATGTATCCTCTCTGACCCACTAGATTTGCCCTACCGATTTTTGAAATTGAGGAGTGGAAAGATTGAAATATTTTTTGTTGAAAAAAATCCTCTAAATCCAGATCTATGTTGATTAGATAGGTAACTGTCAGGCTCATTGGAAAAGGCAAGTTCAGTTTGTGAATTTTAATTATTCATCTCAGCATTATAGAAACCATGTACGACAAAAATCAAACGTTAGTCCATTGTTGTTAGCTTTATTATGTAAATTCTCGAAACGATTCATTTTTATCGTGTATTACATCACACAGTATATTACATGGCGTCGTTGATAGATTATTGTTTTGTGCTATATTTAGTTTTAAGTTTGAATAGAACGAGTTTAATTGTATCGCATAGTGCAGATTGGCTAGATGTATTTCGTGACAGGGTTGATCCATAAATAGAATTCAATGCCTTGCTCTAGCCCCAAGGGACATACTTCAAAGAAGCAAGAAGCTGGAATATATATATAATCTTTAATTATTTGCTGTTTATTACCATGTGAAGCTTTCCATTGACAACGCCATCTTAATCTAAAAGCCATGTTTGAAATAAACTAGAATCTATAGGGGGCCTTCACTCTTCAAATACTAGTACATATAGGTCTATTTTTTTCTTTGTAAACTGTATCTCTGTCGTTATTGAGACATTTTTTTTTTTTACAAGAAAAGAAAATGGAGGGAAAATCACAGGGAAGGATCCGGGATTTCTGAAAGGGGTGTACATGTGAAAGTCAAACATTTACCAAAACACTCAGCCATTTTATGTGCCAAATCTGGAGTTTCTGGAGTTTTCATCTATACACACCAGTAATGCCTTGCCGATTTGTGGCGCAAAAGGGGACCTCCTCTAAATCTTCCACTCATCCACATACATATGCTTTTGAATACGTCATGATTAATTCCCTTAGATGAATTGACGTAAAGCTGTATAGTATTTGATCTAACGATACCTTTATGTAAAGAACTATGCTAGTACATATTAGAGTTGAATTAAAGTAATTCCACCCTCCTATGATGTCATCAGATTTTGCAAAATCAATCCGATAGTTATTGTAAAAAAATCTTGTTAAAAATAAACTACTTCAAAAGTCTAAATTATAGATGAATAATCAACGATAAGTTTTAAAATATTAAACCCAAGGGCAATAACTATGTTTTTATTGATTTCTTTATCAAGTCTATTACGCGATATATTTCATTTATTTTTTTTTACAGACATTTTGTATATTTTTGTGAAGAAACAGATTCATGAAATTGTTATGAATGCGATTATATCGTCATAACCAGTTGTTTTGAAATTTTGATAACACTGTTTAAGGAAACTTGCAATTTTCTCACTGTGATACATGATTCTGTATATGTATATTTCACAACTTAAAAAGTGTGATGACCTATATATTTTATTTGATAATTTGTTAGTTTTAACTCTAATGAATGGAAATAAATACATTTTAAAAACTTGAATCAGATAAAACTGCGAGCATGGAGTTACCTTAAATGACGCAAATCACTCTTTTTATGCCCCAAATCACAATTTTTGAGATATCAGCTGTTCTGTAATGGAGGTACGTTCATTATTCTATTAACCGCTTGGGTGGGTACAAGATGTGTACATATATTATCGATTAGTCACGTAGATATCGATAAAAGTTATGAAAGCGTAAATTTTGTCTATATCAGCTGTTGGTATGCATTAGACAGAGCATATGAAGCATAATTTATTTGAAATAGAAGGTGAAGATAACGAACAGTGATCAGTCTCATAACTCCTATAAACAATAGGCCATTAAATCAAATTAAATAAGAAATCATTATTTATTTCCTCTTTGACACGAGTGATACCATTATCTACAAAGACGATGATTATCGATTTTTGTGTGCGTTATTTTATTATTAAATACTCATAAACTTTCAAAATTTGTGTTTCCCTGAAGCTCAGGAAATTGCACGACAGCTGGTATATAATCCTTTTGGCAACATATGAACGAAGCAATAAGTTTGTACCCACCGCGTCTGTACGAAAATTTATTTTGCGTCTCAACGTACGTAAGAGTTGAACAAAGGGAAACAACTATTGGAAAACTCAGAGAAATTGCGTATTAAAGGGGCATGGACATGATTTGAGCTGAAAATTTTCAAATTTTATTTGTTCATTTTTATTGTTAACTAAAGTATTTCTAATAGTCGACCAAAATTTGAATATCAGTTGTTGAGGTAAGTGAGATACAACACTCGCAATTCTTTCTTTTGTAAACAAGGCTCGTACCATGTTTTTGCCTACATTAGACTGTTTAATAGAAAATAGCCTGTTTAAAACAATATGATATGTGCTAAACACTAGAAAATATTTGATTGTGTTAATAATTTCCTTATAAATTGAAAAAATCTGCTTTCAAGAAACGTTTACTAGTTTATTTAACCTATGTAAACAAAAACATTACACGAACCTTATTTACATAACAAGGACTAGTGACCTCTGTATCTCCCATGTACCTTGACTACTGACATTCAAATTTTTGCTGATCACTAGTAATACCTTAGTTAAGCATTCTAAACATTAAAAATCAAAAAATAAAATTTGAAAATTTTCAGCTCAAATCGTGTCCACGTCCCTTTAATGTTACGCCATCTTTACATTCAGGGCTATAAAGACAATATGCTTGCATAGCATTTTCAAACTCTGCAATTTTATTCCTATTTAGAAAATTTCAAAATATAGCTTCCATGTATATTTCTATGGTAAATTCTGTATCGCATTTACGCTATAGGTTAACTTGACACCTGTGAATTATTGGAAAAAAAATGACCTCTGCAATATTTTAGTAGACATTTACTGAAGTGCTGGCTAGAAGTTTCTAAACGATATTTACTAATGTTTACCCATCGAAGAGAGATTCTACCCTTTTGGTTGACCAACCGCAATGATCATGTTGCAAAATTCGCTAATTGAGCTACATGCAATTTTGTATATTTAAGGTGAGGTGGAAAACGTTATCAGAAATTGTAATGAAATTCAAAAAAAAAAAAAAAAAAAAAAAATATGAAAAGGACAAAAATTAGATGTTACCTTGTATTTTACAAGCTGATGCAAAATTCGAATCACAATGTCGAACTTTATAGCTTGTATCACCAGTGCACTGTATGACAATACAGCCAGGATAGGTAGCGGGAAATCTGTCATTCCTTTGTCCTCCAACTGCTGTAAAACATGCATGAAAGGTGAAGATAACGAACAGTGATCAATATTATAACTCCTATAAGCAATACAAAATAAATAGTTGGGCAAACACGGATCCCTAGACTCACCAGAGGTGGGATTAGGTTCCTAGGAGGAGTAAGTATCCCCTGTCGACCGGTCACACCCGCCATGAACCCTATATCTTGGTCAGGTAAACGGAGTTATCCGTAGTAAAAATAAGCGTGCCAAGAACGGTCTAACAATCGGTATGTAGTATGTAGTTTATAGAGTCGGCAAGGATCATAAAATCAATTGCTGACTTTAAGGACTATTTTTTGAATTCTTAAAAGTCAAGTTCAATTCATTATATGTTGATCCATGATACGTTGAAGACGTTTAGTGTCAGAACACTAAATGTTCCACTGGAGTCTTGAAATTACGGTACATGGAATGGTAAGCAAATATCATAAAGAAGATTTATAGCAATATGAGCTGTAATTGGTATAATTGTTTTGTGGGTATGAATTATAACACGTTTAATCAATCAAGAAAATTACAATGAAATTTTAAAAAGTAGAACACCTACTTTCTTGTAAGACAATATTTCAATTACGGATGCATGATATGCGAGTGGCCTTAGTTAGACGCTCAGAGAAGTTCCGTGCATGTACAAATATTTGATAATTGATTGATTGATATTTTCCGCCACACTCAACAATTTTTCAGTTATCTGGTGGCGTCCAGTTTTTATTGGTGGAAGAGAGACCCCAGATACAATGTACCTGGGAAGAGACCACCGACATTCCGAAAGTAAACTGGGAAACTTTCTCACTTACTGGCGCGAGCGGGATTCGAACCCGCGCCAACAGAGGTGAGAGGCCGTTTGATTTTGAGCGCGATGCTCTAACCACTCGGCTAAGGAGGCCCCTCAAATATTTGATGATGGTGAAATGTAAGTGAAGTTACCAGATAAATATGTGCGATATTGGGAACATTTTGATCCATTCCCAGACGTACAGGTTCCCATACACTGTTGTTTGCATCTGTTCAGGGGAGGTAATATTGGTGTGCTGCGTTTAAAGCAAACACACTTTTGATCCTACAAAGGAAATATTTTGGAAATGAATTTTGTACAATTTTGTAACAATGTGTATTTTAAAAAAGTTTTAATTTTGATGGATAATATACCATGAGGAAACATGCTTAATTTGATATATTGGGTTACCTAATATATTAGCTGCAATAATGTAGCCCTCTCTGATTTTTTTTTTTTTTTTTTTTTTTTTTTTTTTTTAGGGAGAGGGCTACAACTCCTTAGGATCTCCGTAATGGTGCAAATGCGGGAGTGATTCACTCCCGCAACATTTGCGCTCATTCTAAACATTTCCTGACTTTCTTTACGTAATTAAAATGATATTCTATGTTTCTTAGTCAATATATAAATTTACAACCTGCAACTTTAGATTTGTGAGGCTCTATTCTACCGTTTTCAACAATTTCGATAAATCCCAGTTTCTCGATTCATATTTATGTGCCATGTTTGATGTACTGAAGTTTCAACTTCCGGTTGTCAAGTCATTTGCATATGCCATATAAGGTGGTATTTACATCAATGGACAAGTATGGAGGCGAAAGCTATTTCGTCGGTATTGAGAAGGTTTGAATTTAATATCAAGTTAAAAACCGAACAGCAGAGTGTAAATTCTTTCTGCAACAATATGATTTTCTTTCCTTTGTCGAAGTGGCTCGAGTAACTACATTTTCGCGCTGATTGTCAATGTTTAGGCTTTTCATTAGATCCACCTACGAGATCTCGCGATAACAAGCATGGCGGAGCAGACGAAGAATTTTGCATGCTGTACATTATATTTAATGAAAAACACCTTTATTAGACATGCCCGAGCACAAAGTTGGTACTCCTTTTGGTGTAAACAACATTTGGGACCAATACACAGAGTTTATTATCGGTTATTCATAAAATTATTTTGCACCATTACGGAGATCCTATGGAATTGTAGCCCTATCCCGAAAACGTCAGAATAAAAAAAAATTGGATAGGGCTACATTATTGCAGCTACTAATATATGTGAACGATAGATACAATGTAATAGATTAAACATATTTTTTTTCTCGAAAAATGAATTATATTCAATAAAAGGTTTAGTGTTTGCTAACAATATAATCTTTTTGATCAACTTATCATTGAAAATTGCCCCATCAAATACAAGTCCCAGACCGCGAAACATGAACTGCCAAAACTAGAGATTGTCATCTGTTGCAGTAAAATGACGTCACAAATGAAAAGAGTAGATAGGGTTAAGTGCGGACGGCCGTGAAAACATTGGACTAAAATTGTAGTTTAATTGATTATGGTTTTACGCCGTTTTGGCATTATGTCAACCATTTTAAGGCGGGTTGTAGTTTTGTTTAGGTGAATTTCAATCTTGTATCACAACACATATCATTAGTACATTCATTGTCTTATAATAGAATACAAGTAAATCAATAATAATTAATGTATAATTTCTTGAGATATCACATCTTTGCACCCATTTTCACCTCTGTGCTTGCTGAATCGTACCTAACATTTTCATTGTGATCAATGTGATGTCGAATGTTTTGACTGTAACAGATGACAATCGTTGTACTTTTCCCAATCTTTCACGGTCTTAATATAGAATAATGCCCTTTTTAAAATACGTAAAATATCCATAATCTATATAAAATATTTTTAAACAGATTATTTGAATACCTTAATGCCAAATAAAAATGGTTTTTTGTTTTGTTCCATGCAAAGCTCTTGGCATAGACCAGCAGAAGAATAAGCCATATCAAAGACAGCACCGTCTCTCAGAGCAGGGTCCAGATCAGAGTATTTGCAGCATCCTAAAATACCACAAAGAAAACATGCAGTGGCATTGAATTGAACCGATTTTGGAATCGCATACTTTTAATAAGATATTTGTTATTTGATAAAAATGCAAATTTTTGCGTTATTTATGTGTATTTTTTGTATCTGCTTGTCTTTATGTGTCATCTCTAAGTGAAAAATACCAAAGTGGTTGAAGGTAATGAATATCATTAGAATTATTCTTAGTCAAATATATCTTGCTTTACGATATCTAAGAAGATGACAATAATACATTGATATACAACAGATTCTGGAAATACTGTACGAACAAAAGGAAGGTAGATTTGTCAATACGTATATTTCAATTGAAATAAATGTATTGTTTCAATCACGTTATATCAACTGCAGCAGAGACTTTCACGTTGTTACAAAGCAAAGATTGATACGATTCCTACATGATTTTAAAGATCTATTACCGAGATTGTGAATCCAGAAAGATCGACGTTTATTGGAACTGGTCCAGAAAGTTTTGGTTGTGTTAGATCTTGAGCCAAGAGTTTGTCCGACTAAACGACATTCGTTTTGTGCCTCAAACCACGTGAAACCACACACACCGTATAACATAGCTTTAAATGCAAACAGATTTAGTAACTGAAAATATATGAATTGATTATTATGTACATGTATCTGTATTTCCTTGTGTTTCTTTCAATAATGTATCTCTGCAATGACATTTTCATTACCTTGGAATCAGATTTGTAAAACAGAATTATATATACCTATCGATATCAGTAGTCTGGTAGTTTGGAAATTCCATAGATATAGGTGGAGTATCTGACGGTTAATTGTGCTCTCCATTCCATTCACTACAAAACAAATATCCTTTTTATTACATGTTACCTTTCTGAATTGAGAGAATATTACCTTCAGACTTCTTTTTTCCAATTTGTACAAGAGGAAGTGTAGTTTTTGTAGTACTTTTCATTTTTTCTCCATCACATGTAAAATATAACCTTCTGAAAGTTTTGATAGCGTGATTTAGTAAGTGACATATAGATTTGCATATACTTAATGAGAATGAAGAAGAAGATCAGGATAAATTCAACATATAAGTCTTCTCCAAATTTACATACAAAACTCTCGAGTTTCACAATTTCATATTCCCCTGCATTTAATTGTAAGATCTACCGATTGGTTCAATAAATACATAATGAATAAAAAGATGCGATTGAAGAAAATGTGAAGATAACAAACAGTGATCAATTTCACAACTCCTATAAGGAATACAAAATTAAGAGTTGCGTAAACACAGACCCCGAGATATACCAGAAGTGTTTATAATTGCTGCACGTTTCAAGTAAAATGGTAAGTAATATTTTACAACAATTTTATACTTTGTTTCGAAACTTAAGTTTGGGAAAAATAGTACTGTGTTTTAATCGCGCTGATTACTAACCTTTACGATGGTTTATAGGGTAGGAAAATATAGATCAATTTAACAAAACCATGGAATGTTACAGGAGGTACAAAACACTATCTATATATACATTAACATAAGGGTCAAATTAGGAGTAAATGACAATGTTATTAATCTTACAAATGAACATACAAAGTTTTCGTAATGATAAACTATAAGTGAAAGTCAAGATTTCATAATATTTTTAGCATTGGGGACAGACAATACTTTTACATCTTCTAATTCATGTCACGCTTAAGCTGCTAGATTCATATTCAAGCCATATTTTTAAAGTCCACATTTGTCCAAAATTCGTTAAAAAAAGCCTCATCAAGTAATTCGTGCTCATAATTATCTCGTTATCACGAGAAAAGATCTCGAAATTACTAGAAAAAAGATAAGGAAGGCTCGAGATGATGGCCTATATTTTTCACAATTTGAACATAGACTAACACATGCACACTGTATTGATGTCATTTACTACCGTAGACAAAATACTTGATATTTTGTCAACAAGAGTACCAGAAACAGTACATAATATTCCCGTCATAAGGTAGAAATAACAAACAATGGTCAATCTTATAACTTCTATATGGAATACAAAATTAAGAGTTGGGGAAACACCAACCCCTGGATATACCAGAGGTGGGATCATGTGCCTAGGAGGAGTAACCATCCCCTGTCGACCGGCCACACCCGCCGTGAGCCCCAAATCTCAATCAGGTAAACGGAGTTTTCCTTAGTCGAAATCAGTGTGCCAAGAATGGCCTAACAAATGATATGACACACATTAGA
Organism: Ostrea edulis; assembly: GCF_947568905.1. NCBI lineage: Eukaryota > Metazoa > Mollusca > Bivalvia > Ostreida > Ostreidae > Ostrea > Ostrea edulis. Next base: position 17,463,508 of record NC_079170.1, on the reverse strand, counting down.
CAACAATGACAGGTAATCGAAGTTTTTGTTAGGAAGTTTGTTTTCTAGGAAATTGATTAGGAAACACGAGAAAATTGCCCCAACCTTTACTTAAGACACTATTAGCCATCATCAAGTTGTGACATACTTTCTTTTGCATCACATGGATAAAAGATCCTACGTGTAATCCCGTGGGGATCCGGGTTAGAATAGGTCCTCAATACCTCCTTGCTTGTCGTAAGAGGCGACTAAATGGGGGCGGTCCTTCGGATGAGATGTGGCACGATAAAGATCCCTTCCTGCTCAAATGCCATAAGCGCCGAGCATAGGCCTGAATTTTGCAGCCCTTCACCGGCAATGGTGACGTCTCCAATGAGTGAAATATTCTCGAGTTAAACAATATGCAATCAATCATCGTACGTGTAGATGAAAACTTTGCCAAGAGGTAGATAGAAAAGTAATGAGCTCTGTGTGTAAATTATCTCTGAAAAGTTGACTAAGTTCAACAATCGGTGATTTTGTTTCAACCATCAAAGGAAAAAATGTTGGGAATCCAAATCAATACGCACACATCAACTTGTAATTGTTTACAATGGCCTCATAACTTGAAAACTTTGAGAGAAGTGAAATAAACAAGTGATGTACCGTTCATATTTCCTCAAAGTGGACTAAATTTAACAACCAGTTATGTTCTCAAGAATTGAAGAAAATCAACATTATTGCCACTTGCTGATCTTCAATACCCATACAAATGATAAGTAGAAGAATCTGTAAAACAGGATGATCCTCTCCTGAAAACTGCAATAAGAATAACATGTAGAGAACTGATAAGAGTTACATGTAGACGGACAAATCATGCACATTTCACATATAACGTTAAATTTCATACTAAGTGGAAAACGCCAGCAAGAGAGATCGAATTGGATCAAAATTAAAAAATGATCTAGATTGACTCACAAGAATGCTACAATATAAATTTCAGCTTGAGATATGATGGAGAAATAAAAATAGAAAAGGAAACCCCGCACGGATGGGCGGGGTGGTGGTGGAAGGACGAATGTATACACATCGTAGCACAGTAATATCTAAGGACGGACAGATAAAACAGAAACTGCCCTATAACAAGTATCTGGATTGATTGATTTTATGTTGTTTAACGTCCCTCTCGAGAATACTTCACTCTGTGTTCCCCTAAAATAACTCTTACAAGTTTATTGTTATTTCGGATTTCAAAAATTTCGGTTGAGCATCACTGAAAAGACATTGTTTGTCGAAATTGGCGTCTGGTGCATGAAAATTACTACCATATAAGTCTTACATTATGACCCCTGGGTGGAAGCCTCTGATGGTGGACTGTTAGTCCCCGAGGGTCGCTACAGCCCAGTGGCTGAATACTTCGTTACTAGCTTGAAAATACGGATGTGTATTGAATTGCTGTGATAAAATTTAGAAATTCATTTCAAAATGAAGGATTATCTCCCTCATGCATAGCTCTTATCCTTTGTTTGACTCCACTTTTCGGCACTCTGTTTGTCCCTAAAATAGCTCTTACAAGTTTATTGTTATTTCGGATTTCAAACCTTTCGGTTGAGCATCACTGAAAAGACATTGTTTGTCGAAATGCGCGTCTGGTGCATGAAAATTACTACCATATAAGTCTTACATTATGACCCCTGGGTAGAGGCCTCTGATGGTGAACTGTTAGTCCCCGAGGGTCGCTACAGCCCAGTAGCTGAATACTTCGTTACTAGCTTGAAAATACGGATGTATATTGAATTGCTGTGATTAAATTTAGAAATTCGTTTCAAAATGAAGGATTATCTCCCTCATGCATAGTTCTTATCCTTTGTTTGACTCCACTTTTCGGCACTCTGTTTGTCCCTAAAATAGCTCTTACAAGTTTATTGTTATTTCGGATTTCAAACCTTTCGGTTGAGCATCACTGAAGAGACATTATTTGTCGAAATGCGCATTTAGTGCATCAGAAATACGACCGTATAAGTTTTACACGGATACGTCACCACTGCCAGTGAAGGGCTGCAAAATTTAGGCCTCTGCTCGGCGCGGATGGCCATTGGGCAGGATCGAGGGATCTTTATCGTGCCACACCTGCTGTGACACGGGACCTAGGTTTTCTGAAGGGGTACTGAGGACCTATTCTAACCCGGATCCCCACGGGATATCATTATTGTGTGTTGAATTACCCAAGCAATCTTTAACGGAAGATCACTGTCTCGTATTTATAGGAGAAAATAATTTCCTTGATACTAATCGGCTTTCATACCAATAACTGCACTAGGTTTTCAATGGAATTTTAGGCTGATGAAACTTTTCCTTGTATGCTTAATCATTAAGTGTTGATTCTTTTATTTAACATTTATGCTACGAAGCAGGGAAAAATGAATAATGCACGTTTTCGGCGAAATAGATAAAACAACTCAATGATTTAAAGAGGTTCGCAACTGAGATTTGGAATAATGTCAATTTTTTTGGAATTGTATTTTCGATTTCTACATTGAAGGAGAATTAGGAAATTAAAAAGAAAAACTGGGATTGCAACGCTTGTTATTGAGCTACAGTGTTCTAAACATGACCTTTTTGTACTTAGAATTTATTCAATTAAACTAGATTTTACTGTTGGTGTCAACACAACATAATCAACACAAATCAATCATTACATAAAATAGATACATAATCATGTCTTCTAACAATACAGATAAAAATATTATCACTAGTAATGGAGGAAAAAATAATAATGACCTTTTTGCACTAGATATACGAAAAACTTCTTAATATCAAAATTGAGAGTTTAAAAGGACATATTAGGAGTAATGTCAATTTCTAAAATTTTACATAATTTTCAAGGCCTGGTCCTACACTTTAAAATGAAACTATAAAAGGTGGGGGTTGGAGATCAAATTTTTGAATTATTGGCGAAAATACTGAATTTTTATACAAAATTTCGAATAAATTAATTAAAACCTTTTTAACAATCGGCAATCTGTTTGGAAAAATATATCAACCGAGTTAATAAATTACAACATTTGAATTACTTCCAAGTCTCAGCTCCCTGTATCATAAATTATAAAACTGAAATACACGAATAGGAGTATAAAAATAGACGATACATTGGAAGAAACTGTAATATCATGCAGATTTAGATCTTTTTGATTAATAAAACCTTCTTCCACAAAATATAGCCCCTGCCAAACTCTTTCAAAATTTGAATTGATAAAAAAAATTTCAACTGGATAGGGTTCAGCAATAGATGTGTGATATGTTTGCACCAATGGGATTAGTATTGAATCAGTAAATACTTAGTTGTAGCATCCTGCGCATTTGTTCTCAAAAGCTCAGGAGCTAACTTCCTTAACGCTTATATTCTCATTATTTTAGATGTGATTTTTAGATATGTCGGAGTAATACCATTTCGCCGAACTATCGGTACTTTTCAGTCAGCAAGTTGAAATGTATAGGACATTTCCCAAGTATATAGAATTTTTCGTGAAATTTTAGGAGTAATTCGCTTGCATCTTATTTTGTTTCTATAGAAAAGATGAATATACTACCAGATTTGTTGTAGAGCAAATTGTGATAGTAAGCTGTGTTAAGTAAATATGTGAAGTCATCTCTTGTAGGAAACAATGGGAGAAAAACATTAATTTAACAGGCGATCAAACCCGGAAGTTTGAATTACTAGTCAAATAATCTAACCACTGCGCTACCCAGGCCGATATACGAGATGTAGTAATACTGCAATACATGATTTAAACCTACTTCGTAATTCATTCAAGAACTCTTCATATTGAGGAGATGAAAAAAATAGTTTTAGAAAAATCTGAGAAACGTCTCGTATGACTACATTCAGTAAGTGTCTGTGAATCAGAAGTAAACAGAAGGTTACATTCATATTTCGAATTGATTTGACTTACCGTTGAAGTGTCAATGAAGAAAAAACTAAGAAATGGCAATACAGTTTTTAAGATGATCGAAATATTCACTTCCTATGTGCGTGTCAGTTTCATAAGCTATGGAGAACATCCGGAAAGCGATCTAAATTATTTGGTATTAGGGAAGGAACTCAAATGACATTTAAAATCTCTTGGCACTTTTAAAATTCTATTTTTGGGTTCTTCCCATGATAAACCTAATCACCTCATACATGTATGTATACAAGTGAAACAAAGAAGAAGGAAAAACAGTCAAAAACGAGACTAGAAGGGGTGTATGGAGGTGAAAAATTCCTCTGTTGGAGTAAACAATAAGTGCAGCAGGAACAGCAACAACGGGATTGATTATATTGGCGTGTTGATAATATACGGCAAAAACTGGCAAATTAACTAACTACAATTTTGAATTAATGAAATGTGAAGATAACGAATAGTGATAAATCTCATAACTCCTATAAGCAATACAAAATAGATAGTTGGGCAAACACGGACCCCTGGACACACCAGAGGTGGGATCAGGTGCCTAGGAGGAGGTACTTATCAGTCAAGAAATTGAAATGTATATAGAATTTGTCGTGACATTTAATGAAGTTGATTCAGTTTTGCTGATTTAGCGTTTTGTATTTTTCGTTTGTTTTGATTTTTATGCGAATGGGTTATCGTAAGAGTGAGTCGGGTGTGAGTTATTTTTAGTTGCTAGTATAAAAGAGACCGGTTTGGCTGGTTGTAAATTAGATAGGGCACGGTAACGACATCAGCCGAGTGCCACGTTGACAGGTCCTAGAAGTTCAGGGGATAGTTATTTTCCTGTCAGATTCTATGTAGGACATTTGAAGAAATATAACTACTGAAATAGGAGTGTGTTTGGAGGGCACATCTTTTTCCTAGCCGGTAAGCGTGTTTTGTTTGTATTCTGATACTTCGTGAGTATTAATAAGTCTAGCACGATCTTGTTATTTGTGAGTTCTCGGTTTCTTGTTTAGTTGCAAGTTGGTAGTTTTTAATGAAATTAATTTTAGTGCGAACATGGGTGTTTAACAAAACCAGTTTCAACCCGAAGGCAGGCAGAGAGTTGCGGGATTCGGATATACGGAAATTCATGCGGATATTGTGCTACAATATGGAAGGGCGTGGTGTAGCTCTGTAGAGGATAACCCGAGACTTGGGAGGCATCGGAACCCTGGTGTATTGTCAGGAGTTGACGATAGCTCGTGCAAGGCTTGCATGGTGGTGGAATGTTTTCCGTTCTGGGCGTGCTTATCGCAAATTGGCGGGAGACCGGAACAGTGTCTTCAGAGTTCATATTAGTTATATTATGAAGTTAAAGTAACTCGAATTTAGAAACAAAACCAAAGAATATTATATTAAAGAAAAGGAGAATTGAATATTTGGAACTTTTTTTAAATTATACTACTTTTGAATATTGTTTTAACTTCAAAAGTTAAAACCTGTACATTTTCTTTACATCTGATACGTACTATCGGACTTTTCAAAAGAGAACTGTGTTTATAACATATCAGATATTCATATTGTCAATTGCTTATTCATGTAAATTTGTGTTGAGAGTGAAAGGAATGTTTTTATATATTATTTATTTAATTAATAAATTTGTTATTGTTTATTCAACAACTTATCGTTAGTCTTTGCTCAATCTGACAAAATCAAAAAAGAAAAAACCTCATTACATAGGAGTAATTCGCCTGCATCCTATTTTGATTCTACAAAAAAGTTGGATATACTACCATATTTGTTTTAGAGCAAATTTTGATAGTAAGCTGTGTTAAGTAAATATGTGAAGTGATCTCTTGTAGCAAACAAGGGGGAAAAACATTAATTTAACAGGCGATCAAACCCAGGAAGTTTAAATTACTAGTCAAATAATCTAACCACTGCGCTACCCAGGCCGATATACGAGATGTAGTAATACTGCAATACATGATTTAAACCTACTTCGTAATTTATTCAAGAACTCTTCATATTGAGGAGATTAAAAAAAATAGTTCGAGAAAAATCCGAGAAAAGTCGCGCATGACTCAGAAGTAGACAGACGTTTACATTCATTTTTAAGAAAAATACGGATTGATTTGATTTACCACTGAAGTGTCAATGAAGAAAAAACCCGAAGAAATGTCAATACAGTTTTTACGATGATCCAAATATTCACTTTCTGTGTGCATGTCAGTTTCATAAGCCATGGAGAACCTCCGGAAACCGATATAAATTATTTAGTATTAGGGAAGGAACTTAAATGACTATAAAAATCTCTTGGTACTTTTAAAATTCTATTTTTGGGTTCTTCCCATGATAAATTTAATCACCTCATACATGTAGGTATAAAAGTGAAGCAAAGAAAAAACCCAGTCAAAAACGAGGTGAAAGATTCATCTGTTGAAGTAAACAACAAGAGCAGCAGCAACAGCAACAACGGGGTTGATTATATGGTCGGCAAAAACTGGAAAATTAACTAACTACAATTCTGAATTAATGAAATGTGAAGATAACGAACAGTGATCAATCTCATAACTCCTATAAGCAATACAAAATAGATAGTTGGGCAAACACGGACCTCTGGACACACCAGAGGTGGGATCAGGTGCCTAGGAGGAGTAAACATCTCCTGTCGACCGGTCACACCCGAATCAGTTGAGAGACATTATTATTAAAATTTATAAAGCGCACAGATTTATGAATAGAAATGCAATCAATGGGACGGACATAAATATAAACACCATATACATGTGATTATAAAATATTGCCACATAAATAACGTTAGAGTCAAGTTTTGAGAAAGTTGTGTTGTTAGTTTGCTGTTAATATCTATGTTGAATAAAATATTCAAGTATGAATCAGATATATTCTAGCGGAAAAAAGAAAGTGCATTATAAAATTTAGTATATTTTTTCTATTTTATTGTTTATATTTATAAAATCTAAACAATCGATAAAGGTGATGTTTTAAAACAATATCGGATAGTACCCGACTCAGATGCACATACCTTTTCATGGTTAGTGAACACATGTTGTTTATTGAAGTGTTCGTACGCACGAGTTTTTCTGGCGAATACTGTTTGGAGTAAGTGTAAAAGGTTTGTTTGGACACTATTCTTAAGGAAAGCACTTTAGTCTTGACAAAATTTACCCTTCTGTCATGCCACGACTCAGCGAAAACCAACGTAATCGTGCTGTTGGGATGCTTCAAGCTGGAATGGCACAAAATATCGTAGCAAGACACTTTGGAGTTTTCAACAATCTGGTAACACTCGGGATCGACCACGTTCTGGGCATCCTTGTGTGACGTCGCGTCGACAGGACCACATTAGACTTGTGTACCTGAGAAATCGTTTCCACACAGCAAGTTTGACTGCTCGTAGCATTCCTGGACTTCGACCAATCAGTCCAAGAACTGTGCGTAATCGTCTGCGCGAGCACAACATCAGACCAAGACGTCCAGCGGTGCGCCCAATACTGCTTCAACGTCATCGTATCGCTAGACTAGCGTGGTGCAGACGACATCTGCGATTCAGAATACAGGACTGGGCCAATATTCTGTTCACTGATGAATCTAGATTTCATTTGAATGACAGTGACAGCCGTTGTAGAGTGTATCGTCGCGTTGGGGAGCGGTACCAGGACACTTGTGTTGTGCAACGTCGACAATTCGGTGGAGGTAGCGTTATGGTGTGGGGTGGAATAACAGTACGTGGAAGCACCCCTCTACAAATTGTCAATGGAAATCTCACTGGCGTACGCTATCGAGACGAAATTAATCAGCACCATGTGATACCCTTTATACAGAGATAGCAAAATCACATCACTCTGCAGCAAGACAACTCAAGGAAACATGTTGCACCTGTAGTCAGGGACTTTGTTTTACAACATAATGTCGATGTCTTGTCTTGGCCAGCTGTTCCCCCCGATTTTTCGCCGATCGAATACGTCTGGGATGAAATGGAATGACGTCTACGCCGTTTACCAAATCAGCCAGTGACATTGACTGATTTAGGCCAGGCTTTAACCAACATCTGGAACAACATCCCTCAAGCATTTCTGAACACTTTAGTGACATCAATAAGGCGCCGTTGTCAATCATGCGTGAATGTAAATGGTGGACACGTGTTATTAACTTGTTAATTCAAGTTCGAATAACAGTGTCTTTCGAGTGTGCTGAAATTGACGTTATTCGACGTTAACATTAATAGATTATGAAATGTTGTAACGAATACATTTGTTAACAGTATTACAAAAAATAAAATGTGTTCATTATTATTTTTTATCATTTTTTCATATATTAAATAATGGACAGTTTCTTTTTCCCGTTAGTATTGAATACTCTGTGGTTTCTTTTATTTCGAGTTCACAGAACTATATAGAATGGACATATGAATGAAAGTTGGTATTATTTTAGATAAAACAACGTCGATTTATCTAAATGTTGTGTGTTGTGGGGCCCACCAGGATATTTTTTTTCTCATATAAAAGCTTTTGAATAAATTATGCCATATTAGAGTACAAAATATCCGTTAATTGTTTTACCAAAAGCCCATCGTTGCTCCTCTCGAAAATATTAACTGATGTGAAGAAGAAACTCCAAACGTATTGTGACACAACATATGGGAGAAGTGGTGTAAATCAAATGAGGATTCTAAGAAATTCCGAAGAACCTTTTGTAAATTTGTAAATCACAACAGTTTAAATCATCAACATCAATATCGAAACGTATGACTTTTCAACACTTTACGAGGCCATTCCTCGTAAATAAATGACTAGGCTTTTTGAAATCAAAGACTTCAATAAAAATGCGACTTGAAAATGTTCGGATCTTGTGACAATTCATCCAAAAAGTACTTCTTTAAACGCAATGAGGCCAGCGATATGTTACAGGTCAGATTTAATTTATTTTCTGTGGTTAAGTGCCCTGTAAGTAAATTATTCATAGGTAACAACAATTAGATGTTTAATGTTTATACATGTATATGAGTATCTCTACCACGATTTAAAGAACAATGTATGGTGAAGCTTTTTTTTTTAACCCAGATGTGTACTTGGTTCTAGAAAAAAAGTCTTTGGATCGAACAACAATCTCAAATACTGCTATTTTTTAAATGTTAGAATTGAATATTTTATGCCATGATGTGTGTAAATATACTATTTACACAACATTCCAGATTTGGATTGCACAAGTTTCATTGTAACTGTTATATTTTTTCTAACATTTGCCTCAAAATGGAAATGTATGGGGAACATGAACTTAGGCTAGTGATGGATACACACAGCATGGTCTCATCAAATACTAACATGCGCTTACTGAACAAACATAGTTTTCTTTTTCTTTTTGAGATTTGCATTTTTTGATGTGTGACCAGGTATTGATTCTAAACACAAGTTCTCGGAATCTGATTTCAAAAAGATGACGGAGTTCCTACTTGACAATATCTATGTAGTATTTGGTGATCAGGTTTTCCAACAGTCTGTCGGAATTCCCACGGGCACGAATTGTGCTTCTTTATTATCTGACCTATTTTTGTATGCTCATTTTCATTCATATGTCAGTTCCATATATCCCAGTGAACTCGAAATAAAGAAACACCACGGAGCCTTCCACATATGCTTCATATTTGGATATTTTGTTGAACAAATAGATGTTAACTGCAAACTAACAACTCAGCTTTCTGACAAATAGAATGAATTCAGCTTCCTCATCGCCAACTTCCCTTATCTATCTAGCAATATTCTATCATCACCTATATATGATTGTTTATGTCTTTCAACTGATTCGATACGCAAGAAATTATTCTGTGTATTATCAGTTTTTAAATCGTCTAAAATTAGCTTTCGCAAATTCTATGGTCGTCAAAATGATCTACTTTGCAAGTTGAAGCTATCACTGGACCGATTTCCTGATCAAGATATAGGGCTCACGGCGGGTGTGACCGGTCAACACTAGGGTTCACGGCTGGTGTGACCAGTCAACACTAGGGCTCACGGCGGGTGTGACCGGTCAACAATAGGGCTCACGGCGGGTGTGACCGGTCAACAATAGGGCTCACGGCGGGTGTGACCGGTCAACAATAGGGCTCACGGCGGGTGTAACCGGTCAACAGGGGATACTAGGCACCATTGCTGTATCCAGGGATCCATGTTTGTCCTACTCTTAATTCTTTATTCTGTATAGGATTTATAAGATTGATCACTGTTCGTTATTTTCACATTTCATTGATCAATATTCGTTATCTTCACCTGTTTGGCATGTAAAGTGCCTATGACAGAATTCAAACGGTACTTTGAGATACTGTAAAATGAGAAAATTTGACACCTACCTATTTTATCGCAGAGGTGCCAAGACATTGGCGCAAATTAATTTTAGTGCACCATCGATTTGTTTGTGCTTTGATTCACTTTTTTGTACAGCATATGGTCAATAGCTTCTGATCGATTTCGAACTCGGGGACTAAATTGTACTAATTGTGCAAGGGTACATTGAAAAAGGAATACCAAAATTGGTACGCTGCTTTCTTTCTCGGAAAACCAACCTTTCATTTCTCCGTCCTGAAGCCGAGTGAAATCTGAGGCAGAATTCGCCTTTTAAAGTCCTTTGAAAACACGAAATTCTGAACGCATTGACGTAGGTTTTATGTAGTTTTTACGTGGGTATGATTCTGACTACATTTAACTTATTTTATTACGAACGTTTAGTAAGTGGCGATTTTTTTTAATCTCCCAGTATGATATGATGATATGCAAATGTAGTCGAATAAATGATCGTGCACTCGTAATGTTTTGGGAAACCAATGTTTTGAGTAAATATAAAATAGGTAATATAGGTACATCCACATGAATTGTCGGTATTGATAACCCTCACGCTTCATTACGTCTTCATCTCGATGCACTAAAGTGAAAATTAATTGTTTGATGTTTAACGTCCCTCTATTCACTCATATTGGGACGTCAAAGTGATAATTGGGAGCAAGCATTGTAGATGCAAATGATGCAGATATAGATAATGAAATCTTCATAAATTAGTGGATTCCTGTACATTTAGCATTATTCGAATGATAAAAGATTGTTATTCATCTGTATGCAAGTATGTCTGTCTCTCTGTCTGTATGTATATGTCTGTCTGTCTGTATGTATATGTCTGTCTGTCTGTCTGTATGTATATGTCTGTCTGTCTGTCTGTATGTATATATACAAACTACCCTGAGATTACGTAAACAGATTCTTCAGGTATAAATTAACAACAGAATGAAATATAACTTTTCCAAGAATACTTTTGAAATGGAAAATCGTTTGCGCTCTTTTAATTTTGATGCAAAAGGTCACTTTCGCCAAATTTAATAGCGAGGCAAATTTTCTCGATTGCAAAGAAAATAGGAAAATTTGAAACCCCAGTGTCATTTACCATATTATAGGCTGAGTTCAATTTCGTTACAAGACTGAGATCTGTGTAACGTAAGTATTGGTACAATAGAGAACCCTGACTGCTGCAATCTTTATGGCACGTCATGTAAAGCTCGTGATGTTCAGTAACATTGAATAGCTAAGCAATGTGATTTATTCAGAGGTATGTGAGTTTAGTGTACTACCGAGTATTTCCCTGGTATAAAATCTCGAAAGCATAAACAAATATGAACAATTTCATAATTGTAATTTAATAAAAAGAATAAACATTGCATTATACGACGAACATTGAATTTATATACGATCTCTAATCTGTCTGTCTGTCTGTCACACTATAGAAGTTTGTAACTCTAAGTTAGGAATGTCCTACATGTATTTGACATGTACAACTTTTTGTGTGCAAGTCAAGCATACTATAATGTTGTTCTCAAGGGCACTTTTATTGCAAGCAAAAGTGTTCATAATTATGTTGACGGAGTGTATCTTGTCTTGAAATGTGCAATTTCCTCCATATTTTTCACCCCTTTCGCGACTGTCACAGTGATATTTTCGTTCATTGTCTTTATCTATTCAAGCCTTTTCTGTGGTTTTAAATATTTCCATTTTTTGTCATACAACTCCAGGGTGACACAGCTATAAGCATGTGCATAATTGTTAGTCGGGAATTGTGATTGACGGTATTGGTCATTTTCCTTTTTTCGCATTACATCATATTCGGAAATGGTGGCGTATCCTGCAGGTGCGATATGGTTATATGTATCTTCATCTACTTGTCTTCTAGAAGTCGTGTCCCTGAGATGGTCATAGTGTCCTTCTCCCCCTTCAGAATAGGGACTTTCCTCTTTAAGCTTGCTGTTGTCTGCCACGTCATAGACACACTCTTCAAATCTGCTGTTGTCAACCTTTTCATTGGCACAATTTTGTTCAAATCTGCTGTTGTCTGCCAATGCATATGCGGAGGTTTTAAGTTCGGCTAATGTGTCCATCTTTGAATCCTTTGTAGGGATTGGCTTTATTTTTCCAGTTGATGGTGCTTTGCGTCTTTCTGTTCTTTCAGTTTTAGCTGATGTTCGTTTCCTGTGTCAAAATTTACATTAGATACAGTAGAAGTCTACACGATAATTGACAATTGGGAATTTTATTGAACTACAGTGTTTAGTATTCACTGTGATCTGATGAAGCAGTGTATATATATGTAACTATATAATGCGTAAAAAGTGTACAATAAGATAAGTTTGAGATTGTATTACAATTTCATTGTATTTAATGCATGTATTCATACCTTATGCAAAAGACTGTCAATCCTAAGCACACCAAACTTGTTGCAACTACCAAGCATAGTGCAAGAACACCCAAGAACATAGTTGAAAGCGATTTTCTGTCTGTATATGGTTCGTTTAATGAACGACATTAAAATTGATGACATCAAATGTAATTTGTTTATCTTCAAGTATTAATGCCGATCATATTCAAATTCAGATATTTCTATGTTTAATAGTTTTTACTATTACAAAATCATAATTTAAAAAAAATTACATATAAATATAGTTACCGTTGTTTGTTGATGTCGTTGTCGCCAATATGTAGGACAATGTTTGGTCAGAATAATTATGAGAAAGCCCTGACACTGTAACAAATTAAAAGTATAGCGATGTAACGTTCTGTCATTATGCTGGTACGGTCAGGCAGATTGTGGCAAAGTCAACGATGAAAGAATTCAAAATATTGATATGTTAAAGAAAGGAACTTAAGGAAGCCCAGAATTCTCAAAACAAAATTCACTATATTATGCAGCGTGCGTTTTTACAACATATTTTTTGATCATGAATACAAGCTGAATATTTACCATTACCAGTGAATATAAAATGTTAATGATTATAGATTCAAAATATAATCTGGAGATTCAAAAGACTAATTTACAGTTACTAAAGTTAATACCGTTTTCAGTCGTCTCCCTTCCTTTTGTTTCTCTTGTTTCATTTGGGGTTTTTGAGAAACCGTCGGTTTTCGAAAAGCTGGGTTTTGTGACTGTCATTTTCAGAGTTGATTTCATGCTAGTCTCCTTAGTCACTATAGTCTAAACAAAGGTGCAAGTTTATCTAAGCAAAATTTTTAGAAGGAATTGAAAATATGTCACTCATTAAAATTATTTTTAAATGGTTTGATTTAGGTGCCTGAAAGATAATTTCCTCCATATGTGTTACTCGCATTACGGTATGTATTTTGATTTACAATGATTGAAATTGAAATAGATTATAGGCGCATATATCGTTTTTCAAAAAAAAGGGGAGGGGGTTGACTTCTCGAAAACATTGACAAACAAACAAATGGGGATTTCGGTAGCATTGGTCAATGGAGTAGGTTGATTACATGTACCCAATGCATCACTTACAATTACATTTCATCTATCTTTCTCTACTACTATAAAATGCAGTCCGGGGGAGGAAGGTTACACAAAGCGAATACACAACGTATGGATATATACAAATATAATATTGAGACTCGCAAAATTGAGCATTCCGTCAAAATTTTGTTTTTCTCCATTCGAGATAAACATACGATGTATATATATACTTGCATAATGAGAAAATGCAGTTTATATATGAATGGTTTTCTTTTATCATGGGCGGGGGTTGGTTAGCAAGTCTTAAGTTTTATTTCTCTATCGAATGATTTTTGTATTTTATAAATTTTAAGAGGGATTCTTTGGGCAAAAGTGGATACAATGACACTGAATTGCACCAACCAAGTGTTGGGATGTAACAGTTTGTGTCGCTCAGTTGTACAGTACCGAACACGTTGACGATTTTTTTGTGGAGAAATCTGAGCCTGATAATGGTGAGTGAGAGCATGTGTGAATATGTATATGACTATGAGAGACAGTATGTTTGAGGCATGGTATATTTATGAATTTATGAGAGAGAGAGAGAGAGAGAGAGAGAGAGAGAGAGAGAGAGATAGAGATAGAGAGATAGATAGAGATAGATAGATAGAAAGATAGAGAGAGAGAGAGAGAGAGAGAGAGAGAGAGAGAGAGAGAGAGAGAGAGAGAGAGTATTTTGACTTTAAAAGTTTTTAATGTTTTGTTTGTTTATTTTAAGTCCTTTCGAGAACTTTTCACTCAAATTGAGAAATCATCAGCTGTATGTGAAGTACCACATATTTGTCACATATTTACAGTGATTTTTTGTTGTTGTTCAGGTATTGTATCTGGTTATCATCAACATAGTTTTTATCGCATATGTGATAAAACGAGCTCCTCCCACCTTGTTATTGCATAGGCGGTACTAACATCAGAATTACACAATAGAAACAAGACAGGGATAATTCAGTTTTCGTGAAGTTACTTTTGCTGTTTCACGGGTAAAGCGTGCGCCGATTGATGTCTGGGGCGTTGAAACAGACGAGAAGTGTTATGTAACAAATACATGTATACACATACCTGTGACCGTTTTTGCAGTCAGTAATGTTAAATAGTTCTCTCTCTCTCATTTTATAAAGAGTTTGCTAATGCGAGTCTTTAATCCTTTTCCTACTTTAATATTTGTGTTATACATGTTTTCTTAAAACAATTTGTACAAATATATGTATAGAATAAATTCCTGAAAAATTATTTATGAAGCCACCAATATGTGATTGATACTGACAGGGATAATCAATTTTCGTTAAGTTAGTTTTGCTGTTTTACGGGTAAAGTATATTAAATTTTATATTCACATGCATCGTCCGACGATGGTATATGGCAATCTACCATTGTATTGAATGTATGGTTCAATAAATGTAAAATGAGAAGCTTTTAAAATATGTGACAAGGCGGTCATCTTCTAGTGTCCTCGTAAAATTCATATTATCAAAGAGATGGGCGGTCCGCGCACTCGTGACAGAAGGACCGCCCATCTATTTGATAATGTGAATATTACTCGGATGCTAGAAGATAACCATTAGCACTTAAGGCTATAGCATTGATTTGTTTAACGTGCCAACACCTATTGTGACACAGGACCTCCTTTTCAAGGTCACGAAAAGCTGAAGATATCGAATAGTGATGAATTTGCGTAATTTCTATAAAGAATACAAAACAAAGAGTAGGGCAAACACGGACCCCTGGACACAGTCGAGATGGCATCAGGTGCCTATCTAAAAGATCCGTGATTCTCACTTTTGTCGAGATTTGTCGAAGAGCACATGTATGTCTACGTCTCAGGTTCGACGTGGCATGTAATGAGCGGGGTTCGAACACACTATACCTCCCGGTTACGAAGAGAAAGCCCTACCACTGATAACCGTAACCGTTTCATAATTATCTTCCCTTTGAAGTTGTGTTTCTAGTTTCTCAGAAATACTGCGTTTTTTCCTGACTATACCTATGAAATGACATTTTACTCCAAATTAATACCACGCATATAATATTGAGAATATACATATATGGAATATTGCGTATGCCAATTAAAAACAAATACCGATGAATTTTATTGTGTTCCGATTCGTGAAAAATTACATTGGTGATAACCCAAACTTCGCATAAAGTTCAGTGATTTGAATTTGAGCTGCCTTTGATGTCATCATTTTTTTTTCGAATGCGCGTGAGACTCTAACAAATATAAAAAAAATCTTACAATTCGCCACAATAAAGGAAGTTGGAGACAGAAATAAGAAATCATTGTTACCAGTATATAAATGTTTCTTTAGTTAATAGGTGTTCAAACCAATATATTTCTGCACCAGAAAAGCTTTCCGCGAATGCCTGCAGTTTTTGCCCCTGTGCAGCATATCTGATGTGGTTTCAATTTCCATTTAATACCCATTAAATCAGTACAAAAACCAATATTTTCGCATTTATTAAGAATTAATACTTCTTTCTGTGATACAGTTTTCATTTTCCTACTCAAAACATCGCTTGGGGAGAACTCTCGTATATTACGTCAAAGTTAACGTCAAATTTGGTGACGTCGTCAGGTTAATATAAAGTTTTCCGTTGAATATATTACAGCTACTATGGTAGATAAAGAATAAAAATGGTCATTTTCATAAATGGCACATTCTCAAATACCAGAATTTAATATTTTGGTGAATTTCCTTGACAGGGCAGATTTTGGCTAAAACCGTACCTTGTTCTTTACTAAATGTCAATTAATAAACAGAATACTATAACTAAATCGTTTATTACATGATTGATTTATTCTAGAAATCATTAGCATAAACAGATATAGATTGATAAATCAATCACAGTGCATTGTACCTTTAACAACAACAACAACAACAACAACAACAACACAGAATTGATTTTCGTTTATACGTTGGCAGTTGAAACCAACCGAAATAAAAAAAAAATGACCATATGCTATTTTCTATAAAACCTCATCATCTTAATTTTGTCTTTGGGATTCTACGTCCTATTGACCGGTCGGATGGCTTAGAGCATTTACTTCGTACAATTGTAACTGGTAGGTAATAAATTTGAGCCCCACTCGTGCCACGGTTGTTTCAAACCTAAGACATTAAATGGTAGCGATTGTTTCTTCGCGAAACGCTAGGCATTTAGAAATGTGAATCACGGGTCTTTCAGCTATGACTTTAAAACGGAGGTCCCGTGTCACTGCAGGCGTTGCCACGTTAAAGAAGCCTTATTACATGTACTACGACCGTATACACTAAGCATAGTTCTCAATTTGTGATACTTAATGTACAACTGATGACGTCTCAATATGAATGAAAAATTCTCGACAGGACGTAAAACAACCAACCAACGAATCAATCAACTTCCCATTGAGATAGTTACACTTACAATGAGACACCGTCAGAGCCACGTATTTTATATGTATACACCATGTGACAAGGAACCTGGATGTTTAAGGTCTCGTTCGAAAGGCCTTATGCTTTAACATTCAGACACTTCCTGCTTTTACGATTCAATTGCACCTTTTCCTGTTATTAAAGTTCGAATTCATGCGTTCTATATACAGGTGTCTAGATCTGGAGAAAGAGGATTTGTTTATGCTTGCAACTGTTACAAATATCTTGTGAAAAGTTTGATAAAGTTTATATTTGTTTCATGAAGCAAAATACAGATCAAATTGTTTCGCTCAATTGCATGGAAAATTCAGAATGTTGACTACATGTTTAAGTAAGAGAAACCGAAATAATCAGCAGAATACATTGTCATCGCTTGAGTTATTCAGTTCTTAGAATCATGTGAGTAGCCTTTCTATTTTACTTGACATCGTACCTACAAATGCAGCGAGATCAGTGATTACGGCAGTTTTGTTGCACAAATAATGCTAGTGTATATTGGAACATTACACAAACATTCCAAAGATGAACGGATCAGAATGTTTGCAATTTATTATACATGTTCTACGTCGTAAGTGCATTATCGAAAATCGGTAAACAATGAAGACGTCAACATAGCTGGGATTCTATCTGTTTACCGAGAATTGAAACTATTAGATGTTTATCAATTGTGCCTCTATACAAAAATTATTCCCTTCGACTGCGCCTTAGGAATAGTTTTGTTGTCGCGCAGGATAATGCCTTTTGTAGCTTATGACAATCTAGTCTGCCAATACAGCCTGTCATTGGGTCAAATGCTGTCTGACGCGTTTCATATCAATTTTTAGGCCGTTATTTATACACTTAATTTTGTATTCCTTACAGGAGATTGGTCGTTGTCTTCATATTTTCATCCTTTGTAAATGTCATAAAAATATTAGAATACACTGTTTACGACAAAATCCAAACAAATAATGTATTAAACGCAGGGTTACATTCTACGATTATATTCAAAATTCAATTTACCTCCGAACACTCTGCTTCGTCTACCTCAAAATTGCAATCACCGAATCGGCAACCATCTTTACAAAGCTGACAGGTCATGGTGTTTCGTTTGTCGACATCGGATAACATTTCCCCTGATTAAAACAAAGAATCGTAAGCAGACTAATAAAAGTAAAACATTACAAATACAAAGGAGGGTCAAATGGAACATTGTTACATACCTTTATCAAAACGAGTGTAATTCTCCCTTGAGAATGCAATCCACACTGGTTGGTTGTTGTTGTTTAACATTGATTTACATGTATTCTGGAAAAAATATTCAACGTCTTTTCCAAAGTAGTTAGAGGGATTTTGCACCTCCTTGTATTTCAAGACGAAATTTACCGGATTTGAATGATAAACTTGATTGATGGAATCTAAAATGAAAAAAAAACCCCAAACAAACAAACAAAACAAATCAATTTCAATTATCACATGGGATTATTCATTGGACTGATGAAAGAAGCTAATAGTATTATTACTGTAATTGGAGACAGTGCCTTAGAGATCGGCAGTATATAAGACAAGGCTTCTACTTCCCTACCAACATTGACAGCAGTGCAAATGCTTTAAAATAAAATGTGTTCTGTACAAAACACACAACGCAATTCGCTTGTTGTTCTCAAAATGACCTAGATTCGTAATCATGACATCATAAATGAAGTGTTACTAAAATGACATAAATTCGGTTGGTTGGTTGGTTCGTTTGACCGGTCGACAGGGGATACCTACTCATCCTAGGCACCTGATCCCACCTCTGAAAACTCAACTTTATGACAAAAGTGATAATTTCAGCTCCATTGTCAACTTTCCATACATATATAAAAATATTTCTTTGTCGCCTGCATATACACCGGTGTTTGTGTCTCTCAACTGATTCCATACGCAAGAGTTTGTTCTATGTATGGTCAGTTTTTAAATCGAGTCAAGCTACTGACAAACAAGTTGATGATACAGGGGTTTCAACATTGTCGATTGCGAGTGCTGTCTGGCATGTTTCGTGCTGATTGTTGGGCCGTTTTTGTCACACTGATTTTGGCTGCGGGTGACTCCGTTTGCCTGATCGGGATGTGGGGCTCACGGCGGGTGTGACCGGTCGACAGGGGATGCTTACTCCTCTTGGGCACCTGGTCCGACCTCTGCTCTGGTATGTGTCCAGGGATCCTCTCTATTTTTTATTGCTTATAGGAGTTATGAGATTGATCACTTTCGTTATTTTCATCGCTCGTATACTCGTAGTTGCCTTCATTCATCTTGAAAGAAATGTTAGTGAGGGCTGTTTAACATTGATGGTAAGGTATATTTTTTCTAATAAGCTACCTTACCTTACTTCGCTTGAAAATGAGAAAAATGAAATTTCACCAAAATATGACGAGTGATCTATAATTGCCTTTAAAGATTTTGATAAACAATCGTTTTATGCGTCTTTTAACCGTTTAACATATATCTTCCATAGAGGATCTAATGTTTAAAGATAATCATACCAGAAAGTTTGACTTTCTTCTGAAAGATGATAAAACCACGGTTCTGATGGGGAAACGCAGGTTGATTAAAATCATTGTGCTCTGATTGGCAATGGCTTAATTATCAACCAGATATAATTACGTCGGTTCTCGTGTCCAAGCGGGGTCCTTATCTCGGAATCATACGAATATGAAATCAAAATCTAAGTATCAACTGCTGAGGAATATTTGCTCGAACTATACAATTACCTTTTTTGACTCACTAGACCTGCCTTGCCGATTTTTGAAATTGAGCAGTGAATAGGAACCAAAATATCCTTAGGTAATATTTTTTTTGAAAAATCCTCTAAATACGGAGTCATATTGATTGAATTGGAAACTTTAAGCCTAACGGAATTTGAAAACTTTGAAAAAGGCATGTGTGCTTTGTGAATCTTAAGGAACTCAACATTTTAGAAATCTTGTACGACAGAAATAAATGCTGCCTGAAACATTGTTCCATTATTGTTTATTTTTAAATGTAAATCCTTCAAACGGTTCATTTTCATTGTCTATTACATAGCGTACTAGAAGTATATAACATGGCGTCGTTGATCCATTGATTGATTGATTGATGTTTTCCGCCACACTCAAGAATTTTTCAGTTTTCTGGTAGCGCCCAGAATTTATTGGTGGAAGAGAGAACCCAGATTCAATGTACCTGGGAAGAGATCACCGACCTTTCGAAAGTAAACTGGGAAACTTTCTCACTTGCCGGCGCGAACGGGATTCGAGCTTGCGCCGACAGAGGTGAGAGGCCATGTGATTTTGATCCCGATGCTCTAACTACTCGGCCACGGAGGCCCGGCCGCCCCTCCGCGTCGTTGATACATGATAATTTATTAGATTAATGGATTTGATAAAATCACACATTCCAGATTCAATGGCTAAATCTATTTCGTGATAAAATTGATCCATAGTGTCGGCGGATAGAGTAAACATAGACCGTAACTCTGGTATGCGATAATTTAATGCCTTGCTCTATATATAGCCCAATGGACATAATTCAAAGAAACAAGAAGCTGGAATATACATTACATGTTTGATTATTTGCCGTTTTGGGGTTTATTGCTATGTATAGATTTCCATTGATTTTTATTGTAATATCACCATAATCCCAAAGCCCTGCTTGCAATAAACTCTAATATATAGGGGTTCTTCATTTTTCAAATGCTAGTGGTCCCTTTTTCCCTTTTACAAACAGTAAATCTGCCGTAATTGAGATTTGTTTTACAAATGTGAAGATAGCGAACAGTGATCAATTTCATAACGCCTATAAACAATATAAAATAGATAGTTGGGCAATCATCGACCCCTGGACTTACCAAAGGTGGAATCAAGTGAATAGGAGGAGTAAGCATTCCCTGTCAGCCGGTCACACTAGCCGTGACCCCTATATCTTTATCAGGTAAACGGAGTCAGTGTGCCAAGAACGGCCAACCAATCGGCATGAAACACGTCAGATAGAATTTCACCCAATGATACAACTAGGGAAGAGGCCCATGGTCCACATCGCTCACCTGAGTCACCTTGGCTCATATCTAAAGATTTTCCCTATAAATTAGCATGTAAAACTTTGATCCCTGTTGTGGCTCCAACCTACTCCCGGGGGCCCATAATTTTTACAAAATTGAATCTACAATATGTCATAAAGCTTTCATGTAAAAGGAAACTTTTTTGGCCAGTGATTTTCCAGAAGAAGATTTTTAATGATTTTCCCTATATATTTGTAAAATTTTGATCCCCTACCATCTTACACCCTGGGGCCATAATTTTCATAAATTTCAATTTGCACTCTGTCAAAAAGCTTTTATGCTAATGTAAACTTAGCCCAATGGTTCTTAAGGAGAATTTTTTCCCTATTTATTAGTTATTACTTTGATCTTCTATTGTGGCCCCATCCTAATCCCAGAGATCATGATTTTTACCAACTTGAATCTGCATTATGTCAGGGAGCTTTCCTGTAAATCTCAGCTTTTCTGGCTCAGTGGTTGCTGAGAACAACATTTTTCAAGATTTTCCCTATATATTTGTATGTAAAACTTTGATCCCCTATTGTCGCCGCATCTTACTCCCGGGGATCATGATTTTATAAACTTGAATCTGCTCTTTGTCAGAAAGCTTTCATGTAAATTTCCACTTTCCTGGCCCCTTTGAGAAGAAGATTTTTATAGATTTTTCCTATATATTCGAATGTAAAACTTTGATCCCCTATTGTAACCCCATCCAGCCCCCAGGGGCCATGATTTTACCAAACTTGAGTCTGCACTATCTCAGAAAGCTTTCATGTAAATTTCAGCTTTTCTCGCTCAGTGGTTCTTGAGAAGAAGATTTATAAATGACCCCACCCTATTTTTGCATTTTTGTGGGCCTTTTGTAATTCGATATAACGATATCTTTATATAAAGAACTATGTTATTGTATATTAGAGTTATTTAATGATGCAGATCTTGGTCTTTTTACGCCCTAATTAATACTACGTCATCCTGACTTAAGGACAATATGCTTGCATAGCATTATTAAACAGTTCAACCTTATTCCTATTGAGAAAATTTTGAAATATAGTTTCGATGTATATATCTATGCTAAATAAAGTATAGCATTTATGTTATACACTACCCTGACACTTGAGAATTAAAAAAAAATTCGATCTACATTATTTAAGTACATATTCACTGAAGTGCTGGCTTGACGTTTCTTTGGATGATTTCTAAAGGTTATTTGCTTGTGTTTAACCATTGAGGAGGGATTCTGTGCCTTTCGGTTTAACAACGGCAATGATTGGGGTGGGGCTCGCTTGAGCTACATGCAATTATGCATATTAAGATGGGGTGGATTCATTGATCGTTTATTGTTAACGTCCCTTTCGAAAATATTTCACCGATATGGAGAAGCTGGGTGGAAAACGTTATCAGAAATTATCAGAAATTGTAATGAAATTGGAAAATATATTATGGAAAGGACAGAAATGAGAGATGTTACCTTGTATTTCACAAGCTGTAGTAAAATTCGATTCACAACGTCGAACCTTGTAGCTTATATAATCAATGCACTGTATGACAATACAGCCAGGATAGGCAGCGGGAAATCTGTCATTCCTTTGTCCTCCAACTGTTGTAAAATATGTATGTAGTTTATAGAGTCGCCAAGGATTATAAAATCAATAACTGACATGAAGAACTAATTTGTATTTTCTTCTTCTTCAGAAATCAAGTTCAATTCATTACATGTAAATCAAAGGCACATTGAAGAAGTTTATTGTCAGAACGCTAAATGTTCCACCGGAGTCTTGAAATTACGGTAGAGTGAATGATAAGCAAATATCAAAAAGATTTGGGAATGGTAAGCAAATATCATAAAGAAGATTTATAGCAATGTGAGCTGCAATTGGCAACATTGTTTTGTGGGTATGAAATATAACCCGTTTTATCTATCATGAAAATTACAATGAAATAACGATGTTTCAGTCCCAGCAAGATCTTTTATTTTAAAAAGTAGAAAACTTGCTTTTTTACTAAACAGTATTTCAATTACGAATGCATGATATACGAGCGACCTTAACTAAACGCTCGGGGAAGTTTAGTGCATGCACAAACATTTGTTGATAGTAAAATGGAAGTGAAAATACCAGACAAATATGTGCGATATTTGGAACAATTTGATCCATTCCCAGAACTGCAGGTTCCCTTACACCGACTATTGCAGCTGTTCAGGAGAGGTAATATGTCGTATTTAAAGCAGAAACAGTTTTGATCCTACAAAGGAAATGTTTCCGAAATGAATGTTGTGCACTTTATATGATGGTGGATTAAATTTCGATTTTGATCCATAATATACTGAGAGGAAAGACTGTAATTGTAACTAATATATAGCGCTCTATCAACATTAGTTCTCTAACGTGCTTTACAAATGTGAGAGAAAAGATAATATAAAATCGATGTACACATACAAGTGAATAAGATATTCATAATGTCAGAATTGAAATGCATAAATATCATTATTAATATATAGCGCATAATGCAATTATATAATTATCATAATAACATATTTAACAAGAATAATTAAATACATATAAAACATAGACATAGTAACAAATTACAGTTCAAATATCAACTATTGAAGGTTTTGTGTTTTAAAAAATGTAACAGCACAGTCAGAGCTGTAATGTAAGAGCACTAAGTAAATAAAAAAAATCACAAATTATAAGGTCATCTATAAAGATGCGTTTGGCGGTCCGCTTTAAAACTAGACAGTGAAGTGCATTGTCTGAGTTTAAAAGGCATAGAGTTCCAGAGACTAGATGCGGCCTTATCCAAACGTAGATCTCCATGTTTGATTTGATATTTTGGGTTACCTGATATACGTGAAAGATACATACAGTATGATAGATTAAACAGATATTTCTTTCTTGAAAAATGAATTAGAGAGTATAATCAATGACAGGTTTAGTGTCTGCAAAAATATCATCTTTTTAATCAACGAAGCATTGAGAATTGTCCCATTAAATAATATACACAGACCGAGAAACATGAACTGTCATTCCTAGAGATACTGGGCGATTGTGATCTGTTACAGTAAAATGACGTCACAAATAAAAAGAATAGGTATAATTTGAACAGTGAGGGCGATCGTAAAACATTGAACTAAATTTTAGTTTTCGATGTGAATTTCAATCCTGTATCATAACAAATATTATCAGCAAATTCATTGTATCACAATTTACTACAAGTAAATCATAATCATTTATGCATAATGTATTTAAGTATCACATCTTTGGGTTTGTTATCACGTTTGTTCTGGCTGAATCGCACCTACCCTTTTATTGTGGTCAATGTGACGTCGAATGTTTTGACTGTAACAGATAACAATCGAACGCTGTACTTTTTCCTGTCATGCCAGTTAATATTCTACTGTCTCAATAAACAATGATGCTCTTTTTTAAAAATACACAAAAACTCTATTACATGCATAAAGCATTGACAGATTATTTGAATACCTTAATACCAAATAAAAATGAAAACTTTTTGTTTTGTTCCATACAGAGCTCTTGGCATAGACCAGCTGAAGCGTAATGAGTCATATCAAAGACATCACCGTCTTTCAGAGCAGGATCCTGATCAGAGTATTTGTAGCATCCTAAAATACCACCAAATTAACGAAACATGAATTAATCCGATATTTAGAATCACATGATAAGAAGAATGTATGTTATCTTATAAAAATGTAATTTGCGTTACTTATGTGTGTATTTTGTATCTGCTTGTCTGCATGTGTCATATTAAGTGAAAAATTTACATAAGTGGTTGAGGGTAATTGATGCCATTAGGATTATTCTTATTCAAATATATCCTGCTTGAAGAAGACATAAGAAGATGACAACAATACATTGATATACAACAGATGATGGGAGGCGTGGTATGTGGTGCATGGTACGAATTCACGGTATGTAGATTTGTTAATGTGTGTATATCATTCAAATTAAATGTTTGGGATT
This sequence comes from Ostrea edulis, assembly GCF_947568905.1. Classification (NCBI taxonomy): domain Eukaryota; kingdom Metazoa; phylum Mollusca; class Bivalvia; order Ostreida; family Ostreidae; genus Ostrea; species Ostrea edulis. The sequence continues at coordinate 17,438,373 of NC_079170.1, read as the reverse complement.
ATTTTGATCATGCTATGACTAAAATAGAGAAGTTTACCGTCAGAAAGCAAAGATTGACAAATACATAAAATACAATCTGTACTTTAAATAGAGAAAAAAATCTGTTACCAAGATTTTGCATCCATAAAGATCGACGTTTATGGAGGCTGGTCCAGAAAGGTTCGATCGTATGAGGTCTCAAGCCAAGAGTTTCTCCGACTAAACGACATTCATTTTGTGCCTCAAACCACGTGTAACCGCATACACCGAATAAAAGAGCTAAAACACAAATAAATTTAGTCACCGAAAAATATGAATTTTTTTTTTGTTTGATATTCGTAGGATTGGTTAACTATATATCGTTAACCGAATGGTGACTGTATTATCTGCCATAATACTATCCATCTCATTGCGATCCAGCCTCACCCTCCAACACCTCCCAAATGCACCAATGTAGTGAAGTTGAAGTGTGTTGTAGTAACATACATATGCTCCGTATGGGACGTATGGGTTGTCCCATGGTTTAAAAATAAATAAATATAAATAAATAAGGACCACCGTGTACCAACACGTCTAATGACTGTGGTACTGTCTTTTGATGGCCGGAAACATACATGTGGTCATATGTCATAAATCATAATCAAATAAAGAAGTAACTTATAAATGATTAATAAAAATGATAAAGAAAATTTAATATAATAATTTTTATTTGATTTGATTTATATAATAATTATAATAATACTAATTTATGTTTAATATATTATATTTTTTTTTATATGAATTTATCTCTATGTATCTGTAATTTTAATAATGTAAATCTGCAATTTCGTTTTCCTTACATCGGAATCAGATTTGTAAAACAGAATTATATATACCTATTGATATCAGTAGTCTGGTAGTCTGGAAATTCCATGAACAAAGGTATAGTATTTGACGCTTAATTGTGTTCTCCATTTCATTCACTACAAATCAAATATCCGGTTTTACATATCACTTTCTTTTTTGAATTAAGAGAATATTATCTTCAGACGTCATGTTCCAATTTGGACAAAAATATATAACATACAACTTTGAAAGGAAGTGTAGTTTTTGTGGTACTTTTCATTTTGTAGCTCTTTCCCATCACATGTAAATTATAAGCTTTCTAAAAGTTTTGATAGTATGATTTAGTAAGTGAAATACAGATTTATATATACTTAATGAGAATGAAGAAGAAATTTACATACAAAACTCGAGTTTCACAATTTCATATTCCTTTACATTTAATTGTAATATCTACCGATTGATTCAATAAATTCAAAACAAATCAAAAGATACGATTGATGAAAATGTGAAGATAACGAACAGGAATCAATCTCATAAATCCTATAAGGAATACAAAATTAAGAGTTGGGTAGATACGTACCCCTGGATATACCAGAAGTAAATATAATTGCAGCGCGTTTCGAGTAAAAATGGTCAGTAATATTTTACAACAATTTTATACAATATCATTTGTTTTCAAAATTAAGCTTTGGAAATATAGTACTGTGTTTTAATCGCGCTGATTAGTAACTGTACGATGATATATAGGGTGGCACAAGTTCAGTTCAATTTATCAAAACCATGGAATGTTACAAGAGGTACAAACGCTATTTCAATATACATTAACATAACGGTCAAAGTAGGAGTAAATGGCAATGTTATTAATCTTACAAATGAACATACACAGTTTTCGCAATAGTAAACTATTAAGTGGAAGTCAAGATTTTAATAATATTTTTAGTCTTGGGACTAAGGAATAGTTTTACATGATCTAATTAGCGTTGCGCTAAAGCTGCTAGATTCATGTTTGAAGTCCACATTTGTCCAAAATTCTTAAAAAAAAAGCCTTACCAGGTAATTAGTGTCAAGGGAAGAAAGTACAACTAATTTTTTTGTTATCACGGGAAAAGATTACGAAATTACTAGAAAAAGATCCGGAAATTTCGAGATGATGGCCTGTATTTTTATTTTATCATAATTTGAATCATAGACTAACGCAGTATTATAAGATTGATGTTATTTACTACTGTAGACAAAAGACTTGAAATTTCTTCTACAAGAGTACCATTAACAGTACATAATATTCCCGTCACAAGCTTATGAAAAGGTAAAAATAACGAACAATGATCAATGAAAGGCGAAGATTACGAACAGTGATAAATCTTATAACTCCTATAAGCAATACAAAATAGATTGTTGGGCAAACACGGATCCCTGGAGACAGCAGGGATGGGATCAGGTGCCTAGGAGGACTAAGTATCTCTTGTCGACCGGCCACACCCGCCATACACCCTATATCTTGATCAGGTGATCGGAACAATCCGCAGTCAAAATCAACCAAGAACGATATGAAACACGTCAGACGGGAAGGTCTTTTTTAAAGGAGTTTTGTTTCTAGGAAATTAATTAGGAAACACGAGAAAAATGCCACGATCTATACTTGAGATATTATTAGCCATCATCAAGATGTGAGATACTGACTTTGCATCGTATAGATAAAAGATCTTATTTGCAGATGAAAACTTTGCCAAAAGGTAGATAGAAAAGTAATGAGCCCTGTGTGTAAATTATCTCTGAAAAGTTGACTAAGTTCAACAATCGGTAAGTTTTGTTTAAACATCAAATGAAAAAATGTTGGGAATGAACATCAATACGCACACATCAGCGTGAAATTGTTTACAAAGGCCTCATAATTTGAAAACTTTGAGAAAAGTGAAACAAACAAATCATGTACTGTTAATATTTCCTAAAAAGTGACTAAATTTAACAACCTGTTATTTTTTCAACATCCCTGCCACTTGGTGATCTTCAATTCCCATACAAATGATAAGTAGAATAATCTGTAAAATAGGATGATCCTCTCTTGAAAACTGATAAGAGTTAGATGAACAAGTCATGTACATTATGTACATATCACATGACATTCAATTTCAAACTGAATGGGAAACTCCCTCAAGAGAGATTGAAAAGGAAAAACATGATCAAGTATGAGTCACAAGAATGTTAAAATATCACAGATTTCAATTTAAGATGGGACGGAGAAAATAAGATCAAAATTGGTACCGTATAAGTTTTACATTATGACCCCTGGGTCGAGGCCTCTGCTGGTGAACTGCTAGTCCCCGAGGGTCTCTACAGCCCAGTAGCTAAGTACTTCGTTACTAGCTTGAAAATACGGATGTATATTTAATTGCTGTTATAAAATTTCGAAATTCATTTCAAAATTAAGGATTATCTCCCTCTTGCATAGCTCTTATCCTTGGACGAATTTGGCTCCACTTGTTTGGCACGCTGTTTTTGGCTATACTTAGATCTAAAACTTTATAGTTATTTCGGATTTCAAACATTTCGGTTGAGCATCACTGAAGAGACATCATTTGTCGAAATGCGCATCTGGTGCATCAAAATTGGTACCGTATAAGTTTTACATTATGACCCCTGGGTCGAGGCCTCTGCTGGTGGACTGTTAGTCCCCGAGGGTCTCTACAACCCAGTAGCTAAGTACTTCGTTACTAGCTTGAAAATACGGATGTATATTTAATTACTGTTATAAAATTTCGAAATTCATTTCAAAATTAAGGATTATCTCCCTCTTGCATAGCTCTTATCCTTGGACGAATTTGGCTCCACTTGTTTGGCACGCTGTTTTTGGCTATATTTAGATCTAAAACTTTATAGTTATTTCGGATTTCAAACATTTCGGTTGAGCATCACTGAAGAGACATTATTTGTCGAAATGCACATCTGGTGCATCAAAATTTTATTTACCCAAGCAATCTATAAGGAGTATAATTATTGTATGTTGATTATTTACCCAAGCAATGTATAACGAGTATCAGGGTTGTGTGTTGATTATTTACCCAAGCAATCTTTAACGGAAGTCAGTGTTTTTTAAAACACGAGATCGTTGTCTCGTATTTATGAGAAAAATAATTTCCTTGATAGTGATCGGCTTTCGTACCAATAAGTGCACTAGTTTTTCAATTGGATTTTAGGCTGACGAAACATTTCCTTGTATACTTAATCATTAAGTGTTTATTCTTTTTTTTAACAGTTATGCTATGATGCAGGGACAAATTGAATAATGCACGTTGTCGGCCAAATAGATAAAACAACCCAATTATTCAACGCTTATAATCTCATTATTTTAGGTGTGATTTTTAGAAATGTCGCAGTAATACCATTTCGCCGAACTATTGGTACTTGTCAGTCAACAAGTTAAAATGTATAGGACATTTCTCAAGTATATAGAATTTTTCGTGAAGTTTTAGGATTTATTCGCTTGCATCCTATTTTATTTCTAGAGAAAAGTTGAATATACTACCAGATTTGTTGTACAGCAAATTTTGATAGTGAGCTGTGTTAAGTAAATATGTGAAGTCATCTCTTGTAGGGAACAAGGGGAGAAAAACTATAAATCAACAGGGGATCAAACCCGGGACTTTTGAATTACTAGTCAAATAATCTTACCACTGCGCTACTCAGGGCAATATACGAAATGTAGTAATACTGCAATACAAGATTTCAACCTACTTCGTAATTTATTCAAGAACTATTCATATTGAGGATATGAAAAAAATAGTTCAAGAAAAATCTGAGAGATATCCCGTATGACTACAATTAATAGGTGTCTGTGATTCAGACATAAACAGGTTAGATTAATATTTAACAACAATACGTATTGATTTGACTTACCGTTGAAGTGTCAATGAAGAGAAAACCAAGAAATGTCAATACAGTTTTTAAGATGATCGAGATATTCACTTCCTATGTGCGTGTCAGTTTCATAAGCTATGGAGGACCCTCGGAAACCGATCTCAATATTTCCGTATTAGGAAAGGAACTCAAATGACATTCAAAATATCTTGGAACTTTTAAAATTCTATTTTGGGTTGTCTTCATAATAAAATTAATCAACCCATTCATGTATCAATCAAAGAGAAACAAAGAAAAGACAGTCAGAAAACCAGAGACAAGATTGTTAATGAAACAAAATGGGTAAAAGATTCATCTGTTGATGTAAACAAGAGCAGCAACAACAAAAGGGTTGATTTTATTGTCGGGTTGATAATATACAGCACACACTGGCAAATTAACTAACTACAATGCTGAACTAGTCTATAAAATTTAGCTAGTTTTGAAATCATTGCGATTACTTTCAAGTAATTTCTAAATCATAAATATGTCAAAGTGTTCACAAAAAGTTTGACAACAATGACGTTGCGAGCTGCGAGCATTTATTAAACCTGCTGACCATTCTATACTTGCATAATTCATACAGGTATATTATCCAGCTTTGTATTCCAACTTATTTCAAATTCAAGTCTACACCCTGTATTTCTTACAAATAAACTTCTGCTATTGCATCCAAACGTTTTAATTAAAAAAACAAACCTTGCAGTGCCTAGATATAGACCATCTTAAACTTAACCCAACTACGTGTTCTTGTTCTTCATCTTCTTTCAACTATAGTCCAACGGGACATACAATTACTGGTGATGTTGTTATAGTTGAAAATAAGGACATCAAACCACGTTTTCTAAAAGACCCTTACTACAGGAGAACTTCTGTCTTTTAATTGGTACTGTGAAGTTGAAATAAAAAATATGCTAGAATTCCTCATTGACAATATCTTCAGAGTCTTTGGTGATCAGGTCTTTAAACAGTTTGTTGGAATTCCCATCGGCAGGAATTATGCTTCTTCGTTAGCTGACCAGTTTTTTATATTCTGATGAAGCGGAATTTATTAAAACACTTCTGCGTGAGAAGGAGAAACTCCCTGCTGTGGTCTTCAATACAACATTTAGATATATCAGCCACGTTTTATCTAATAGCAATAAAAATCTTCATTTATATGTCGAACCGATAGATCTCCGTGAACTCAAGATAAAAGGCACCAGAGAGTCGTCCACTTCAGCTTTATACTTAGACATTGTATTGAAAATCGATATTAACGGTAAACTAACAATTCAAGTCTATGATAAATGGGATGATTTCAGGTTCTTCATAGTCAACTTCCAATATTTATGTAACAATATTTCATTATCATCCGCATATGGTGTTTATATATCAAATGGTTCGATATGCAAGGGCTTGTTCTGCGTATGACAAGTTTTTAAATCGAGGCAAGCTACTTACAAACAAATTAATGCTGTAGGGGTTTCAACGGTGTCGTTTGAAGTCAGTATTTTGCAAATTCTATGGGTTTTTTAACGATCTAGTTTGCCAATATAACCTATCATTGGGTCAAATTTACTCTGAATTGTTTCATACCGATTGTCAGAATGTCCTCGGGACGCTGATTTTGTCTACGGATATCTCCATTTACCTGATCAAGATATAGGGCTCACAGCGAGTGTGACAGTTCGACAGGGGATGCTTACTTTTCCGTAGCACCTCATCTCACCCCTGGTATATCCATGGGTCCGTTTTTGCCCAACTGTTTATTTTGTATTGCATATAGGAGTTATGAGATTGATCACTTTTCGATATCTTCACATTTCATTTATTATTTTGAAATTTGCTACCGTTTATTATTTTTGCGTAGTTTTTTCTGGCTTCTAATATTTGTTTATAATTTTGCCATTTTTTGTGTTCGATCTTCGGTACCTACTATATATACATTGCTCATTCATTTTTGTATTTTGTGGTAGAGATTTTTCATTGATCTTTAGTGCATTATATTTTTGCAATTATGTACTTCCATCATATTATTATTACGGTTTGTGAGATTGCCACAGCACGTGAGACAACAATGGCACTGCGAGTTCGTGGAACGTATTTACTGCTATATCAACATTGGTTAATTACTGGCTTTTTAAAATTATATAACGTTCATTTATCATTTTTTATCATAAGGTGTGAGCGTTTTTTCGCATTTTTTAAAGAGATTGTTCTTGTTTTAGTTTCTTACATTCTTTGTGACTACGAATATTCTGTCGGTTTGTGTGTTGGCATAGTTTAGAAATGTATAGATAAAGATTAAAACTGTCTGAAACAAACCTTGGTATCTGATTTGAGGAAGCTGTTCACTTCAAATTTAAAATCTGAAGAGATTTGGAGCTTGCAATGCTCGATGGAAAAGCATTCCAGCCTTTCATTGTATTTATAAAGATTGATCATTGTCCACAGTCATTATTCGCTCGTGGTATTGTAAAAGCATGGTGCTGTGAATGCTATGTCTGTATGTCCGTTAGGATTAAGTATCAAGATTGTTCTATGTTTGTACTGATCTTGCATGTCATCGAAAATCTTAGTGTTTTAGTCTTGATTACTCCCGATGGTCTAACATTTCTTCTACACGTGATCTGTTTCTATAATTCCCGTCACGTATCTAGGTTCTCTTCTCTGAGCGTTTTCTTAATTGGTGTCTGTGACCCTGTTGGTATTGGACACATACCGTAGTTAAATATTCTAACTGCGGTCTTACTAGAGATTTGTATGTCTTTTCTACGATATGAGATGTTTAGATTGCATCTTAAACATCCTAGTGTTGTTAAGCTTAGCACAGATGTTGTCAATACAGGTTCCTTAATTTAAATCAGCCCTGGAGGATATAATACTTTTGAGCACATTTTCATAGTCAAACTCGAACTATGTGCTCTAAATCGTACTCATACTCAAAAGTGAAAGTTGTGAAACTTTTAAAAAATCTTTTTCACACTCAAATGGAGTACATGCTCAAGATTTTTTGAGTATTTTTCGAAGCTTACTTAGAGTTGTACTCAAAACAAAACTGGCTGAGTTTGAGTATGGGTACGGTAAAGTTTTATAACCCCAAGCCAGATGTTATCGCGCATCCTAAGGATTGTATTGATGTTTCATGAGCCAGGATGCATTTGTGAATATTGTAGCATTATAAAATTTTGCGATATTGTAAGAACTGTACTGGATTCCTAAACGCTGAATAACATAGATGCATATCTGATCCAGGAAATGTTCCACCAAGCCCCTACATTTGCTCATCACAAAAATATTAACAGTGGTGAAGGAGAAACTTCAAACATACCGTGTCACAACATATGCCATAAGTGGTGTAAATCAAATGTGGATCCTAAAAAATTCCAAAGAACTTAGTAAATTTGAAATTGCAAAACTTTTCTCATATAAACAACATCAAAACGTATGACATGTCAATACTTTACAGAGCCTTTTTTCACGATAAATGAACGACTTAACATTTTGACATTTGCTACTTCAACAAACACGGAAAAAGGAAATTTTCAAATCTTTAGTGATCAGCCATTCCAAAAATACTTTCTTAAACAACATTATGAACCACACACAAGTACTCTGAAGTTGAAATGAAAAATATACTGGAGTTCTTCATAGACAATATCTTCGTAGTCTTTGTAGGTCAGACCTTCCAACAGTCTGTTGAAATTCCCATAGGAACGAATTGTGCTCTTTTGTTAGCTGACCTATTTTCGCATTCTTATGAATTTATTCAAAAGCTTCTAAATGGGAAGAAAAAGCCGGAAATAAAAACTCATGCATACAGTAGTATAAGCAAATTATATTGAGACAGTTTTTTAAAAACTTTCTGTCAGTCCTTCCGTCACAAACCATGTAAAAACCTCTCCTATATGGCTTATCGGAAAGACTTAAATCTTGCGTGAGGATCCAATTATTTTTCTTAAAATTGTAGTGGATCTAAGAGGGGTGGAGGGTGTGAAATAGCGTGCTCAGCCGTGACTTGCTATCGTTAGATCGTCGTCAAGAAGCTTACCATCCCGAAAGTTCCGCGATGGCAATAGCGGTGAACTCCTAGAGAGATACGGAATCAGTGTCAACGGTATTGTCAAGACTGTCCCGTTAATATAGTGCTGCGTTCAATTACTTCTTCATACTATAAGACAGATTATCATATGCTTAATCTATATGATTGAAATTATACCAGATGTAATATAAATATGTGACATGTTATTGTCAAATTTCCATGGATTATGAACAACAAATGCGCTCACAGCCGGTTCTCGTCTTCATTCCAAAACAGTTGGTAATTATCTCTAATGGTCAGCTAGTAATGAAAAAGTGAAGATAACGAATTATGATGAATGAAAAAGGAAAATAACAATGATCAATCTCACGATTCCTTTAAAACTATTTGAAGAGTAAGGTAAACAGGGATCCTGGGCGCACCATTAGTAAATCAAGTGATTAGGAAGAGGAAGCATCCTCTGTTGACCCGTCACTGATCAGGTAAACGGAGTAACCCGTAGTCAATATCATTATGTAAAGAACGGCCTATCAATTACCGTATATCGTGTTTTTTCCACGGGTCTAAAATTTAGTGATTTGCTGGCTCAAAGGTATGCTAATAATTTTAGCGAAATAAATTTTGGCAGACAAGGAAGAGTTATCTCTCATTGGATGCATATTCGGCGAGTGGAATTTTGCCGGAAAGGTATCTAACCGCTAAAAGAAGCCAAATTGATCACCCCGCGGAAAAACCCGCTAAACGGACGTACCAAACACTTCAAACAGTATTTGGTCCAGTGATAGCTTATATTTTTCAAAGTAGATCATTATAACGACCACATAATTTGCGAAATGATAAGTTTAAATGAGACTGTTAAAACTCCCGTAACATCAACTTATTTGTAAGCATCCTGATAATTTTCAGAACATGCTCGAGTACGTGTATATCGAATCAGTGTACAGAGATGCACACCATAAACAGGTGATGATTGAATATTGCTACATAGATATGGGAAGTTGACGATGGAGAAGCTGAAGTCATTTCGTTTGTCATAAAAGTCAGTTGTTAATTTGCCGTTAACTCTGTGGTGTCTTTTATTTCGAGTTCACTAGGATACTGGGATATTTCGAATCGACTTCTGAATGAAAATGAGCATTGTTAATAAGTAAAATGTCGTCGTTATATCTAAATGTCGGATTGAAAGCCACAGGATGTTTTGTCTTCTCATATAAAAGCTTTTGAGTAAATTAACCGAAATACTGCGCATTATTTCAGTTACCTGATCAAAATATAGAGCTCACTGCAGGTGTGACCAATCAGCAGAGGAGGCTTACTGCTCCTAGGTACCTGATCACACCTCTGGGGAGTCCAGGCATCCGTGTTTGCCCATCATAAGTTTGTATTCTTTATAGTATTTATAAGATTGATCACTGTTAGTTATCATCACTTGTTTATCATGTAACCTTTCTATGACAGGATTGAGATATGGCAACGAAAAAGGGAAATTTTGCCACCCGAACGTCATCCACCATATGATAAGTTGAGATCTATTTCGTTGCAAACCGGTTAAAGTTTGAGACCTGTGTCACGTTAAGTGTTGTTACAATAGAAAATCTTCACTGCTATGGTCTTAATGGTACGTCATGTAAAGCTTGTGGTGTTCAGTAACATTAAATATCTAGGTAATGTAGTTTATCACATGTTTACTCCTTTATCAAATGGGTATCACCCATTACATAAATTTTAATTATTACAGTATGTTTTCCTACGCCGTTTGTGACGTAACAATTTTACGTCGTCTGTTTACAAAATGTCAGAAAGTAAAATTCCAGACAATACAGTACCATAAATGAAGAACCGGATGTGGGTTAACATGTGATAAAAGAGCATACCATTGTTTGTGGTTTTATATAATTTATATTCAACTAGTTGTGTGATTTCTATTCCCTCGACAAGGCTTGGGGACAAAGACACCCCACACAACTCTTTGAATATAAATCATATGAAACCACAAACATGGGAGATCCTGTATATAGTCAGAGATATGAGAGTTTGGAGAGTTACCAAACACTTTTCTAGTACAATACATAAACATGTATGAAATATTTCATTACTGTAATTTAATATAGAATAACAAACAATATATCTTATCTATTGAATTCATTTGCCATCTTTAATCTTTAATCTGTCTACCTGTTACATACTAGAAGTTTGCAATTCTTATAGTTATCAGATTGCAATATGACATGTATTTATTTCTTTGTGTGCAAGTCAATTATATCAAATAATGTTTCGAAGGACACTCATTAAAATGAAGGTTGCTTAGAAGTATAGTTGAGTGTATCTTGTCTTCAAGTGTTCAATTTCCAAAATAGCTTTCACCCTTTCGCGACTGTCAGAATAATGGTTTAACCCAAATTCTGTATGTATAAAACCTGTTCTGTGGTTTCGAATATTTATATTTTTCTACATAAGCATTCGCGTGATTGTCAGTTCGAAAATCTGATTGACCGCATCGGTGATTCTTTGTTTCTGCATCATGTCGTATTTGGAGATGTTGGTGTGTCCTTTAGTAGTTAGATGATTATATATATTTTCGTCTTATTTGTCTTCTAAAAGCCGTGTCACTGAGGTGGTCATAATATCTCTCTCCTTCAAGATAGGGACTTTCTTCTTGAAGTTTTCTATTGTCTGCCATGTCATAAGCACAATTTTCTTCAAATGTACCATTTTCATCGAGCAAATATGCGGAAGTTTAGAATAATCTTAGACTTTTTAACGTGTCCATCTTTGAATCCTTTATAGGGATTGGCTTTATTTGTCCGGATGATGGTGCTTTGTGTCTTTCTGTTCTTTCAGTTTTAGCTGATGTTCGTTTCCGTCTGCTAAAAAATACATTAAGTACAATAGAGGTATAGAAAACGGTAATTGACACATAAAATAGGAAAGCGTATTGCAACGCAGCTTTCTTCACACTGAAATGTAATGAATCAATACATACTTATGTAACTATATAATATATAAGAAGTGGAAACCATGATAAATTTGAGATGATGTAAAATATATTGCAATCTCATTGTATTCAATGCATGTATTCATACCTTATGCAGAAGACTGTCAATCCTAAGCACACCAAAATCCGTTGCAACTACTGAGCACAGCTCAAGAACACCGAAGAACATAGTAGGACATAGTAGAATGCATTTGCTGTCTTTGTGGTTCATTTGATAAGCGAAATACATCAATTACGATTTATTTACTGTGAACTTACTTTGTACTCACGATACTCATTTCCGCTAAGTCTGTTGTAACACATGTTCCGCGTAATTTTATACCAGTAGACTTAAATTATGCAAGCTATTTTCATGTCAGCCATATGCAACTCAGAGCGAAATTCAATACACGCGAACCAAATTAAAACTGATGATCCCCGAATGATGACTTTATGGGATTATGTACTCCTGGAGTACAAGTTTTCTCTGAAGATATATGCATAAAATTTGGGATTTTCACATCATCTGATTAAAACCAACAAATAATGAATGGCAGCAAATTTGCCTAAATGTATTTTTTTTCATTTCAGATATTACTGTGTTCTAACTATTTTTTACTATTACAAAATTATCCAATTTTTCCTAATGCTTGTAAAAATAGTTACCGTTGTTTGTTGATGTCATTGTCTCCAATATGTAGGACAATGTATGGTCAGAATAATTACGGGGAAGCCGTGACACTGCAACAAATTAAAAGTATAGCGATGTAACGTTCTGTAATTCTGCTGGTACGGTGAGGCAGATTGTGGCAAAGTCAATGATGACAGAATTCCAAAATGTTGATATGTTAAAGAAAAAAACTTAACGAAGTCCAGAATTCTCAAAAACAAAATTCACTATATTATGCAACGTACGTTTCTACAACATGTTTTGATCATGAATACGAGCTGAATATTTACCATTACCAGTGAATATAAAATGCTAATGATTATAGATTCAAAATACAATCTGGAGATTCAAAAGATCAATTTGCAGTTTCTAAAGTTAATACCTTCTTGAGTCGTCTCCCTTGTTTTTGTTTCTCTTGTTTCATTTGAAGTTTTCGAGATAACGCCGGTGTTGGAAAAGCTAGGTTTTGTGACTGTCATCTTCAGAGCTGTTTTCGTGCTAGTCTCCTTAGTCACTATAGTCTAAACAAAGGTGCATGTTTTTCTAAATAAATTTTTTATCGATACATTTACGAAGCAAAATGTCAATCAATTGACATATAAACAGAATACTGTAAATAAATCGTTCATTACACGATTGATTTATTCTAGAAATAATTAACGTAAACAGCTATTGATTCATAAATGAATTACAATGAATGTACCTCATACAAACAACAACAACAACAACATCAACAACAACAACAACAACAAGAACAACAACAAGAACAACAACAAAACCGAAATAAAAAAAATGACCATATGTTATTTTCTTTAAAACCTCAACATTTTAATTTTGTCTTTGGGATCCCCAGTCCTATTGACCGGTCGGATGGCTTAGAGCGTTTACTTCGTAACCGGGAGGTCATGAATTCTAACCCCACTCGTTCCATGACCGCGTCAATCCTAAGACATAAACATAGGTAGTGATTGCTACTTCCCCAAACGCTTGGCATTTAAAAGCGAGAACCACCGATTTTTCAGATATGACCATCAAACGGAGGTCCCTTGTCACGGCAGATTATTCCTTATAAGAGTTATGAAATTGATCACTGTTCATTATCTTCACATTTTCATCCTTTGTAAATGTCGTAAAAATATTAGAATACACTGTTTATGACAAAACCCAAACAAATAATGTATCAAACACAGGGTTACATTCTACGATTATATTCATAATTAAATCTACCTCCGAACACACTGCTTCGTCTACCTCAAGATTGCAATCACCGAATCGACAACCATCTTTACACAGCAGACAGACCATGGTGTTTCGTTTGTCGACATCGGATAACATTTCCCCTGATTAAAAACAAAGAATCGTAAGCAGTCTAATAAGAGTAAAACATTAGAAATACAAAGGAGGGTCAAATGGAATATTGATACAAACCTTTATCAAAACGAGTGTAATTCTCCCTCGAGAATGCAATCCACACTGGTTCTAAATTGTTTTTAATGCTTGATTTACAGGTATTCTTGAAAAACGTTTCAACGTCTTTTCCAAAGTAGTTAGATGGATTTTGCATCAATTTGTATTTCAAAATGAATTTTATCGGATTTAAATGATAAACTTGATTGATGGAATCTAAAATGAAAAGAAAATACCAGTTAATTTCAACCATAAAATGGGATTATTTACTAGTGCTGATGAAAGGAGCTAATATTTCTACTCCTAAGTGGTGTATTTTGGAGTAAATCTCATGAAAGACAACGTTTAGGAAAAAGGCATCCAAAAATACAGAAATCGTGTCAAAAACCAATTGTATACTGAAGGAAGCCTAGATATTTGATAACACTGTATGCAGTCTGGAAAGCCAATAGGTGAATTAAAAATGTTTGGGCTTTCGTTAAGCTTTTAATCTTTTAGCTGATGACATAATTGTAAAGTTTGTTCAAGCCTGCGGTGCTACTCGAACGCCATTGATGATGTCAAAATTCCGAATCTGTCCTTTTAGAAAAACGTCATTGATGATGTCACAATTCCGAATGTAATCCCGTCGGGACCCGGGTTAGAATATGTACCCCTTGCTTGTTGTAAGAAGTTACTAAATGGGGGGATCCTTCGGATGAGACTGTAAACATCGAGGCTATGCGTCACAGCATGTGTATCGCGATAAAAATCCCACCCTACTTAAAGGTATTAAGCGCCGAGCATATGACTACATTTTGCAGCCACTTAACGGCAATGGTGCCGTATCTATATCAGTGAAATATTCTCGATCGGGACATTAAACAATATACAGCCACAACTGCCCTGAGCCCTATATCTTGATCACATAAACGAATAATAATATGAATCAATCTGTCAATTTTACATTGATGTAAAATGTGAAAAACTGTAACGGAATCAGCAGTATGCAAGGTGAAGATAAGGAACAGTGATCAATCTCATAACTCCTATAACAATACAAAATAGATAGTTGGGCAAACACGGACCCCTGGACACACCAGAGGTGGGATCAGGTGCCTAGGAAGAGTACGCATCCCCTGTTGACCGGTCACACCCGCCGTGAGCCCTATATATTTTTTATTGGCTCTTTTTGGACATATATTATCATATAAACAGGATGTTACATGCAACTTCAATATTTCAACAAACATGTTAAACACTGTGTGAAAATTAATAGCAATATTGTACAATTACTTTGAAGATAAAGAGAGACTAGTACATGAAATATGCATAACTAATTGATTTAAGGAAGATACATCTTACATTGAAATTATTTTGTCTTCTATCGTTTTCCATACTTGGTTATAATAATCAAGATTTCTTCTGCCACAATAAATTGATTTTTTAACAAACAATTTTCTTCTCAAAAATTGCAAAAAAATATATAAAGAAGGACCACTGTGCCCTGTATCTGAATTAAACACAAACTGTATATAATATTTAGAAAGCAGTATACAATAATTCAGACTTTCACACTTTTCTTCATAAAATCCAAATATTATGTCTTGATAAGAGATATCATTTATATAAGTAATGTTTAATCTATTCCACCAAGTTTGGAAATGCTTCCAATAAGTACCAACATATTCACAAAAGTAAAACCTGTGCTCTATTGTATCTAAATTTCCCCATAATATACAAGAAGGTGATGTTTTAATTTTCATTGCATACAGCAATTTGTTGTGTGCTAAAAATCTGTGAATTAATTTATATTGAAAAGATTGTAATGATGTTTCCATTGATATTGTGAAAGGTAACTTGTAAATACTCTCTAACTCTTGCTGTGTTAATTTTGAATCAAAAATATTTTCCCATTTTGGTATACATGTTGGCAATTCTGCTATACTTTCCATCAAAATCCAGTAAAAATCTTTACAAGTCATGTTTGATATGGGACTCCTATTACCATTGAAACTCAGTGTAAGTGTATTTCTATTTATTCTGAGAACTCTCTTCTTCTAAGTGCTTTAAGATGTTGTTTGAAAATTCATTCTGTTCTGATGGGTTATCCTTAGTTGGTGCATACACATTTGATAAAATAAATTCTGTTTTATCTAATTGTACAAAAACTTGTAGAAATCTACCAGCGTTGACACATGTATGTTTTAATATCTTATACTCAACATTATGTGGAAATAAAATTGCTACACCTTTACTATTTGATTCTCCATGATTAAATATGATATCCGAGTTCCATTCGTTTATCCATTTTGATTCATCTTGTGCAGTTGAGTCTGTTTCTTGTAAATAAACAAAGTGGCCTTGAAAATTCTCTTTAAAAAATGTAAACAATGTTTTTCTTTTACTTGGTGAGTTTAGGCCTCTTACATTTAACGATATGCAGGATAAGTTAAAAGACATTACGATTTGCGTTGAAATGTTTAAAGCACACACGTGAGTCCTATATCCTGATCAGGTAAACGGAGTTATCCGCAGTCAAAATCAGTGTGCTAAGAACGGCTTAACAATCGGTATGAAAAACGTAAGACAGCATTTGACCCAATGCGAGGTAGTGCTGACGAACTAGATCGTTATAACGACCATAGAATTTGCGAAATGCTGACTTCAATCGAGACTGTTGAAACCCCTGTACCATATATAAGACAAGGGTTCTACTTCCCTACCAAAATTGGCAACGGTCCACATGTTTTAAAATTAAATGCGTTTTGTACAAAAACCACAACGCAATTCGCCTGTTGTTCTGAAAATGACCTAGATTCAGAACCATGTCATCATAAATGAAGTGTTACTAAAATGACATAGATTCGGTTGGTTGGTTGGTTCGTTGACGGGTCGACAGAGGAAACTTCTCCTAGGCACCTGATCCCACCTCATGTATTTTGATATTCACCTTTTAGAATCAATAATTATAGATATGATTTGACTTTCCCTCTTTTTATAGTACGCATTGATTTGTAACCTAAACATTGTAAATTTTAAGGGGTGGGGGCGTGCGAAATTGTATTGAAATTGGAAAAAATGTTATGAAAAGGACAGAAAAGAGAGATGTTACCTTGTATTTCACAAGCTGTAGCAAAATTCGAATAACAATGTCGAACCCGGTAGCTTGTATCACCAGTGCACTGTATGACAATACAGCCAGGATAGGCAGCGGGAAATCTGTCATTCCTTTGTCCTCCAACTGTTGTAAAACATGTATGTATATATGTATGAATCAATTGCTGACATGAAGAACTACTTTTTGTTTTTTTCTTCTTCAGAAATCAAGTTAAATTCATTACATGTAGTTTAATGGTACATTGAAGAATTTTAGTGTGAGAAAACTAAATGTTCCACTGGAGTCTTGAAATTACGGTACAGGGAATGGTAAGCAAATGCCATACAGAATATCTATAGCAATGTGAGCGGCAATTGGCAACATTGTTTGTGAGTATGACTAATAATCCCTTTAATCAATCAAGAAACTGACCATGAAATAACGATGTTTCAGTCCTTACAACATCTTTTATCTTAAAAAGTAGAATACTTGCTTTCTTGCAAGACAGTATTTCAATTACGAATACATGATATGCGAGTGACCTTAGTTAAACACTCGGATAAGTTCTGTGCATGTACAAATATTTGATGATGGTGAAATGGAAGTGAAGTTACCTGACAAATATATGCGATATTTGGAACAAGTTGATCCATTCCCAGAACTGCAGGTTCCCTTACACCGACTATTGCAGCTGTTCAGGGGAGGTAATATTGATGTACTGTGTTTAAAGCAAAAACAGTTTTGATCCTAAAAAGGAAATATTTTTTAAATGAATTTTGTGTATTAAAATTTTTGATTTTGGTCGATAATATACATGAGGAAACATGCTTGATTTGACACTTGGTATACACTGTACGTGAAAGATAAATACAATATGATAGATTAAACAGATTTTTTTTTCTTGAAAAAATAATTAGAGAGTATAATCAATGAAAGGTTTCATATCATCTTTTAAATGCAAGGTGAAAATAACGAACAGTGATCAATCTCATAACTCCTATAAGCAATGCAAAATAGATAGTTGGGAAAACACGGACCCCTGGACACACCGGAGGTGGGATCAGTCAAACTTATCAATGGAAATTTTCCCATCAAATAAAATTCCCAGACCGTGAAACATGAACTGTCAAACCTAGAGATACTGGGTAATTGTGATCTGTTACAGTAAAATTACGTCACAAATGAATAGAGTAGGTATGATTTGAACAGTGCGGACGACCGTGAAAACATTGAACTAAAATTGTAGTTTTCGATGTGAATTTCAATCCTGTATCATAACAAATATTATCAGTAAATTCATTGTATCACAATTTACTACCAGTGAATTGATAATCATCAATACATAATTGATTTAAGTATCACATCTTTGGGCTTGTTATAACGGTTGTCCAGGCTGAATCGTACCTACCCTTTTATTGTGATCCATGTGACGTCGAATGCTTTGACTGTAAGAGATGACAATCAGGAACCCTGTACTTTTTCCAATCTTACAGTTAATGTTCTACTGTCTCAATAGACAATTATACTCTTTTTAAAATGTGTAAAACCTCTATTACATGTATAAAGCATTCAGGGATTATTTGAATACCTTAATACCAAATACAAATGAAAACGTTTTGTTTTATTCCATGCAAAGCTCTTGGCATAGACCAGCAGAAGGATGATAATTCATATCGAAGACAGCACCGTCTCTCAGAGCAGGATCCTGATCAGAGTATTTGTAGCATCCTAAAATACCACCAAATTAACGAAACATGAATTAAACCGATATTTAGAATCACATAATAAGAAGAATATATGTTATCTTATGAAAATGCAATTTGAGTTATCTATGTGTGTACATGTTTTTTTGATATCTCCTTGTCTGTATGTGTCATTTTAAGCGAAAGATTTACATAAATGGTTGAAGGTAATTGATGCCATTAGCACAAAAGGTGAAGATGACGAACAGTGATCAATCTCATAACTCCTATAAGCAATACAAAATATATAGTTGGGCAAACACAGACCCCTGGACACACCAGAGGTGGGATCAGGTGTCTAGGAGGAATAAGCATCCCCTGTCGACAGGTCACATCCGCCGTGAGCCCTATATCCTGATCAGGTAAACGGAGTTACCCGTAGTTGTATAGTCATTTGGAATAAAGAAAACCAACGCATGTACATATCGACTCGATACAAGTGAAAGATGACGATATTTTATTTCGATCAAGGCATATTCAGAAAGGTAACTAGTTGCAGATTTAGGATTTTGATACGGAAGGTACAATATTTTGCCTCGTTTAGATACGATTCGGATGTGAATGTGGAATATGCCCAACATTTGAGTTGAGATTATGGAAATTGCTATATTTGAGAGGATATTGTACCGATCCGTATCACTCTTTAAATTTACCATATCAATGTCGACATATCAAGCCCAAACTGCAAATGATTTGAGTGCATCTTTCACCTGTACAGAGGTGATAAACAACTAAAAGTCTAGCGGATAAAAATAGCTCTACGTCACTTGTATGACGACGTAATAGTTAAGCAAAGGATTTCCCCACGTGATATTATGTTTGTTTATGTATTGACAAACGATTGTTACTAAAAATATGCGACGCTTGAAAGAATTTTACTTTTATATGAATATGCTGTTATTACTTGTTATTTTACTCAGGACACCTTAACCCCGCTGTGTATAATTCGTACTTTATATAAAAGATATGTTACCGAGATTTTGCATCCATAAAGATCGGCGTTGATGGAGGCTGGTCCAGAAAGGATTGTTCGTATGGGGTCTTGAGACAAGAGTTTGCCCAATTAAACGACATTCATTTTGTGCCTCAAACCACGTGAAACCGCATACACCGAATAAAAGAGCTTTAAATACAAACAGATTTAGTCACCGAAAAAATATAAATTTATCTTTATGTGTCTGTAATGTCTTGTGTTTCTTTTACTGATGTAAATCTGGAATTTTGTTTTCCTTACATCGGAATCAGATTTGTAAAACAGAATTATATATACCTGTTGATATCAGTAGTCTGGTTGTCTGGAAATTCCATGAACAAAGGTATAGTATGTGACGCTTAATTGTGTTCTCCATTCCATTCACTACAAATCAAATATCCGGTTTCTTACATATCACTTTCTTTTTTGAATTGAGAGAATATTATCGTCAGACTTCATTTTTCCAATTTGGACAAGTATGTATACCATACAATTTTAAAGGAAGTATATTTTTTGTGGTACTTTTCATTTTGTAGCTCTTTTCCATCACATGTAAATTATAAGCTTCTAAAATTTTTGATGACGTGACTTAGTTAGTGAAAGATAGATTTGCATATACTTAATGAGAATGAAGAAGAAGGTCATGACTTCACCAAATTTACATACAAAACTCGAGTTTCACAATTTCATATTCCTATGCATTTGATTGTAATATCTACCGATTGGTTCAATAAATGCAATATGGATAAAAAGATGCAATTGATGAAAATGTGCAGATTACGAACAGTGATCAATCTCACAACTCCTATAAGAATACAATATTAAGGGTTGGGTAACCACGGATCCCTGGATATACCAAAAGTGTATATAGTTGCTGTGCATTTCTAGTAGAATTGGTTAGTAATACTTTACAACAATTCTATAAATTGTTTTGAAACTTAAGTTTGGGAGAAATAGTACTATGTTTTAATCGCGCTGATTAGTAACCTGTACGATGATTTATAGGGTGGGAAAAGTTCAGTTCAATTTATCAAAACCTTGGAATGTTACAGGAGGTACCTACACTCTCTAAATATACATTAACATAAGGGTCAAATTAGGAGTAAATTACAATGTTATTAATCTTACAAATGAACATACAAACTTTTCGCAATGATAAACTATTAAGTGGAAGTCGATATTTTGATAATATTTGTAGTTTTGGGACAAAAGAATATTTTCAAAAGTTCTAATTCGCGTTGAGCTAAAGCTGCTAGATTCATGTTTGAAGTCCACATTTGTCCAAAATTCTTTTCAAAGAAGCCTCATCAGGTAATTAATGTCAAGGGAAGAAAGTGCACCTAATTGTTTTGTTACAACGAGAAAAGATCTCGAAATTACTAGAAACAAAGATCCGGAAATTTCGAGATGATGGCCTGTATTTTTATTTTTTCATAATTTGAATCATAGACTAACGCATGCACATTAGATTGATGTCATTTACTACTGTAGACAAAAGATTTGAAATTTCTTCAACAAGAGTAACAGTACATGATATTCCCGTTACAAGCTTATGAAATGGTAAAAATAACGAACAATGATGAATGAAAGGTGAAGATAATGAACAGTGATCAATCTCATAACTCCTATAAGCAATAAAAATAGATAGTTGGGCAAACACGGACCCCTGGACACATCAGGGGTGGGATCAGGTGCCTAAAAGGAGTAAGTATCCCTTGTCGACCGGCCACACCCGCCATACACCCTTATATCTTGATCAGGTGAACGGATCAATCCGCTGTCAAAATCAGCCAAGAACGGTCCGACAGGAAGTTTTTTCTTAAGGAGTTTTTTATCTAGGAAATTGATTAGCAAACACGAGAAAAATGCCACGACCTTTACTTCAGACATTATTAGCCATCATCAAGATGTGACCTACTTCCTTTTTCATCGTATGGATAAAAAATCCTACGTGTAGATGAAAACTTTACCAAAAGGTAAATAGACAAGCAATGAGCCCTGTGTGTAAATTATCTCTGAAAAGTTGACTAAGTTCAACAATCGGTAAGTTTGGTTTAAAGATCAAATGAAAAAATGTTGGGAATGAAAATCAATACGCACACATCAACGTGATATTGTTTACAAAGGCCTCATAATTTGAAAACTTTGAGAAAAGTGAAACAAACAAATCATGTACTGTTAATATTTCCTGAAAAGTGACTAAATTTAACAACCTGTTATTTTTTCAAGCATTTAAGAAAATCAACATCCTTGCCACTTGGTGATCTTCAATACCCATACTAATGATAAGTAGAAGAATTTGTAAATTGGGATGATCCTCTCCTGAAAACTGATAAGAGTTATACGAACAAGTCATGTACATATCACATGGCATTCAATTTCAAACTAAGTGGGAAACTCCCTCAAGAGAGATTGAATTGGAAAAACATGATCTAGTATGAGTCACAAGAATGTTAAAATATCATAAATTTCAGTTTAAGATGTGACGGAGAAAATAAGATAGATAAGGAAACTACGGACGGATGGGCGGGGTTTGTTTGATATTCGTAGGATTGGTTAACTATATATCGTTAACCGAATGGTGACTGTATTATATACCATAATACTATCCATCTCATTGCGATCCAGCCTCACCCTCCAACACCTCCCAAATGCACCAACATAGTGAAGTTGAAGTGTGTTGTAGTAACATTCCATATGCTCCGTATGGGACGTATGGGTTGTCCCATGGTTTAAAAAATAAATAAATATAAATAAATAAGGACCATCGTGTACCAACACGTCTAATGACTGTGGTACTGTCTTTTGATGGCCGGACACATACATGTGATTATAATTAGGTCATAAATCATAATGAAATAAAGAAGTAACTTATAAATGAGTAATAAAATTGATAAAGAAAATTTTAAAATTTTAATAGGAGGTAATAATTAGTAATAATGAGGAAGGACGGATGTATACACATCGTAGTACAGTAATACATAAGGATGGACATATAATTATTGTGTGTTGATTATTTATCCAATCAATCTTTAACGGAAGTCAGTGTTATTTAAAACAGGAGATCGTTGTCTCGTATTTATGACAAAAAAATAATTTCCTTGATAGTAATCGGTTTTCGTACCAATGAGTGCGCTAGTTTTTCAATTGGATTTTAGGCTGACGAAACATTTCCTCGTTTGCTTAATCATTAAGTTTTGATTCTTTTCTATAACATTGATGCTATGATGCAGGGACAAATTGAATAATGCACGTTGTCAGCTAAATAGATAAAACAACCCAATTATTTAACGCTTATAATCTTATTAATTTAGATGTGATTTTTAGAAATGTCGGAGTAATACCATTTCGCCGAACTATCGGTACTTGTCAGTCAGCAGGTTGAAATGTATCGGACATTTCTCAAGTATATATAATTTTTTGTGAAATTTTAGGAGTAATTCGCTTGCATCCTATTTTGTTTCTACAGAAAAGATGAATATACTACCAGATTTGTTGTAGATCAAATTTTGATAGTGAGCTATGTTAAGTAAATATGTGAAGTCATCTCTTGTAGGAAACAATGGGAGAAAAACTTTAAATCAACATGGGATCAAACCCGGGACTTTTGAATTACTAGTCAAATAATCTAACCACTGCGCTACCCAGGCCAATGTAATAATACTGCAATACACGATTTCAACCTACTTCGTAATTTATTCAAGAACTATTCATATTGAGGAGATGAAAAAAATAGTTCAAGAGAAATCTGAGAAACGTCGCGTATGACTACAATCAGTAGGTGTCTGTGATTCAGAAATAAACAGAAGGTTACATTCATATTTAAAGGGATAGGGTCTATCTTTTATCTCAAAAATGACATCACAATATTTTGCAAGAAGAACTTCAAAAAACAAATTTGTAGTATTAATTATGAGTTATCTATAGCTGCAGCGCTTTGAAATTGAAGTCATTTTGATGTTTTAGCCCTTTATAAAATTTTTGTCTGGAGGACAATATATTAAACTGGTACCCTGCTGATTGGTGGCTACACACAAACATAAGAGATGCGAAGTCAACAGGGTACCAGTTTAGGCAAATGAGAACAGGGAATTATTTTGAAATTACTATCATATCCAATGTGTTTGTAAACATTCTGAAGAACTTTGTGTGAATTTCTAGTTATGATCTTAAATTTCGCCACCGTTTTGGAACATGCAAAATATCACTGATATCTTAGACCCTATGCCTTTAACAACAATACGTATTGATTTGACTTACCGTTGAAGTGTCAATGAAGAAAAAATCAAGAAATGTCAATACAGTTTTTAAGATGATCGAAATATTCACTTCCTATGTGCGTGTCAGTTTCATAAGCTATGGAGGACCTTCGGAAACCGATCTCAATATTTTCGTATTAGGAAAGGAACTCAAATGACATTCAAAATATCTTGGCACTTTTAAAATTCTATTTTGGATTGTCTTCATAATAAAATTAATTACCCCATTCATCAAAGAGAAACAAAGAAAAGACAGTCAGAAAATCAGAGACAAGTTTGTTAATGAAAAAAATGGGTAAAAGATTCATCTGTTGATGTAAATAACAAGAGCAGCAACAACAACATGGTTGATTATATTGTCGGGTTGATGATATACAGCACAAACTGGCAAATTAACTAACTACAATCCTGAACTAATCTATAAAATTTAGCTAGTTTTGAAATCATTGCGATTACTTTCAAGTAATTTCTAAATCATAAATATGTCAAAGTGTTCACAAAAAGTTTGACAACAATGGCGTTGCGAGCTGCGAGCATTTATCAAACCTGCTGACCATTCTATACTTGCATAATTGATACAGGTATATTATCCAGCTTTGCATTCCAACTTATTTCAAATTCAAGTCTACACCCTGTATTTTTTACAAATATACTTCTGCCATTGCATCCAAACGTTTTAATTAAAAAACAAACCTTGTAGTGCCTAGATATAGACCATCTTAAACTTAATCCAACTACGTGTTCTTGTTCTTCGTCTTCTTTCAACTATAGTCCAACGGGACATATCATTACTGGTGATGTTGTTACAGTTGAAAATAAGGACATCAAACCACGTTTTCTAAAAAACCCTTAATACAGGAGAACTTCGGTCATTTAATTGGTACTGTGAAGTTGAAATAAAAAATATGCTAGAATTCCTCATTGGCAATATCTTCATAGTCTTTGGTGATCAGGTCTTGAAACAGTCAGTTGGAATTCCCATCGGCAAGAATTATGCTTCTTCGTTAGCTGACCAGTTTTTATATTCTGATGAAGCGGAATTTATTAAAACACTTCTGCGTGAGAAGGAGAAACTCCCTGCTGTGGTCTTCAATACAACATTTAGATATATCGGCCATGTTTTATCTAATAGCAATAAAAATCTTCATTTATATGTCGACCCAATAGATCTCCGTGAACTCAAGATAAAAGGCACCACGGAGTCGTCCACTTCAGCTTTATACTTAGACATTGTATTGAAAATCGATATTAACGGTAAACTAACAACTCAAGTCTATGATAAATGGGATGATTTCAGGTTCTTCCAATATTTATATAACAGTATTTCATTATCATCCGCATATGGTGTTTATATATCAAATGGTTCGATATGCAAGGGCTTGTTCTGCGTATGACAAGTTTTTAAATTAAGGCAAGCTACTTACAAACAAATTGATGCTGCAGGGGTTTTAACGGTGTCGTTTGAAGTTAGTATTTTGCAAATTCTATGGTTTTTTTAACGATCTAGTTTGCCAATATAACCTATCATTGGGTCAAATTTTCTCTAAATTGTTTCATACCGATTGTCAGAATGTCCTTGGCACACTGATTTTGTCTACGAATATCTCCATTTACCTGATCAAGATATAGGGCTCACAGCGGGTGTGACCGTTCGACAGGGGATGCTTACTTCTCCTTGGCACCTCATCTCACCCCTGGTATATCCATGGGTCCGTTTTTGCCCAACTGTTTATTTTGTATTGCATATAGGAGTTATGAGATTGATCACTTTTCGATATCTTCACATTTCATGTATTATTTTGAAATTTGCTATTGTTTATTATTTTTGCGTAGTTTTTTCTGGCTTCTAATATTTGTATATAATTTTGCCATTTTTTGTGTTCGATCTTCGGTACCTACTATATATACATTGCTCATTCATTTTTGTATTTTGTGGTAGAGATTTTTCATTGATCTTTAGTGCATTATATTTTTGCAATTATGTACTTCCATGACATTATTATTACGGTTTGTGAGATTGCCACAGCACGTGAGACAACAATGGCACTGCGAGTTCTTGGAACGTATTTTCTGCTATATCAACATCGGTTAATTACTGGCTGTTTTTATCATTTTTTATCCTAACGTGTGAGCGTTTTTTCGCATTTTTAAAAGAGATTGTTCTTGTTTTAGTTTCTTGCATCCTTCGTGACTATGAATATTCTGTCAGTTTGTGTGTTGGCATAGTTTAGAAATGTATAAATAAATATTAAAACTGGCTGAAACAAACCTTGGTATCTGATTTGAGGAAGCTGTTCACTTGAAATTTAAAATCTGAAGGGATTTGGAGCTGGTAATGTTCGATGGAAAAGCATTTCAGCCTCTCATTGTATGTATAAAGATTGATCATTGTCTACAGTCCTCATTCACTCGTGGTATTGTAAAAGCATGGTGTTGTGAATGCCATGTCTGTATGTCCGTTGGGTCTAAGTATCAAGGTTGTTCTATATTTGTACTGATCTTGTATATCATCGACAGTCTTCCTGTCTTTGTGTTTTAGTGTTGATTACTCCAGATGGTCTAACATTTCTTCTACACTTGATCTGTTTCTATAATTCCCGTCACGTATCTAGGTTCTCTTCTCTGAGCGTTTTCGTAATTGGTGTATATGTTCCTGTTGGTATTGGACCCATACCGTAGTTAAATATTCTAACTGCGGTGTTACTAGAGATTTGTATGTCTTTTCTACGATATGAGATGTTTAGATTGCATCTTAAACATCCTAGTGTTGTTAGGCATAGTAGAGATGTTGTTAATACGGATTCCCTAGTTTAAATCAGACCTGGAGGATAGAAAACGTTTGAGTTTTTGAACTCGAACTATGTGCTTTAAAGTGTACTCATACTCAAAAGTGAAAGTTATGAAACTTTTCTAAAATCATTTTCACACTCAATTGGAGTACATGCTCAAGATTTTTCGAAGCTTACTTAGAGTTGCACTCAAAACAAAAATGGCTGAGTTTGAGTATGGGTACGGTAAAAGTTTTATAACCTCCAGGCCAGATGTTGTCGCACAGCCTAAGGATTGTATTAATGTTTCATGAGCCAGGATGCATTTGTGAATATTGTAGCATTATAAAATGGTTGTTTTTGCGATATTGTAAGAACTGTACTGGATTCCTAAACGCTTAATAACATAGATGCATATCTGGATCCAGGAAATGTTTTACCAAGCCCCTACCTTTGGTCTTCACGAAAATATTAACAGTGGTGAAGGAGAAACTTCAAACATACCGTGTCGCAACATATGTCATAAATGGAGTAAATCAAATTTGGATTCTAAAAAATTCTAAAGAACTTAGTAAATTTGAAATTGCAAAACTTTTCTCATATCAACAACATCAAAACGTATGACATGTCAACACTTTACACGGCCTTTTATCACGATAAATGAACGACTTAACATTTTGACATCATAGACAGTTGCTTCTTCAACAAACACGGAAAAAGGAAATTTTCAAATCTTTAGTGATCAACCATCCCAAAAATACTTTCTTAAACAACATTATGAACCACACACAAGTACTCTGAAGTTGAAATGAAAAATATACTGGAGTTCCTCATAGATAATATCTTCGTAGTCTTTGTAGGTCAGGCCTTCCAACAGTCTGTTGAAATTCCCATAGGAACGAATTGTGCTCTTTTGTTAGTTGACCTATTTTCGCATTCTTATGAGTTTATTCAAAAGCTTCTAAATGGGAAGACAAAGCCGAAAATGAAAACCCATGCATACAGTATTATAAGCAAATTATATTGAGACAATTTAAAAAAAAAACTTTCTGTCAGTCCTTCCATCACAAACCATGTAAACACTTCTTCTACAGATAGACTTAAATCTTGCATGAGGATCCAATTATTTTTCTTAAAGTTATAGTGGATCTAAGAGGGGTGGAGGGTGTAAAAAGCTTGCTCAGCCGTCGCTTGCTATCGTTAGATCACCATCAAGAAGCTTACCATCCCGAAAGTTCCGCGATGGCAAGAGGGGTGAACTCCTGGAGAGATACGGAATCAGTGCCAACGGTATTGTGAAGACTGTCCCATTAATATAGTGTTGCGTTCAATTACTTCTCCATACTATAAGAAAGATTATTATTTGCTTAATCTATATGATTGAAATTATACCAGATGTAATATAAATATGTGACATGTTATTGTCAAATTTCCATGGATTATGAACAATAAATGCGCTCACAACCGGTTCTCGTCTTCATTCCACAACAGTTGGTAAGTATCTCTAATAGTGAGCTAGTTATGAAAAAGTGAAGATAACGAATTATGATGAATGAAAAAGGAAAATAACAATGATCAATCTCACGATTCCTTTAAAGCTATTTAAAGAGTAAGGTAAACACGGATCCTGGGCGCACCATTAGTAAATCAAGTACTTAGGAAGAGGAAGCATCCTCTGTTGACCCGTCACTGATCAGGTAAACGGAGTAACCCGTAGTCAATATCATTATGTAAATAAACGCCCTATCAATTACCGTATATCGTGTTTTTTCCGTCGGTCTAAAATTTAGTGATTTGCTGGCTCAAAGGTATGCTAATAATTTTAGCGAAATAGATTTTGGCGGGACAAGAAAGAGTTATCTCTCTTGGAAATACTGAAGTCACATTGGGTGCATATTCGGCGAGTGAAATTTTGCCGGAAAGCTATCTAACCGCTAAATTAAGCCAAATGTATCACCCCGCGGAAAAACCCGCTATACGGAAGTACCAAACACTTTAAACAGTATTTGGTCCAGTGATAGCTGATATTTGTCAAAGTAAATCATTATAACGACCACATAATTTGGGAAATGATAAGTTTAAATGAGACTGTTAAAACTCCTGTGACATCAACTTATTTGTAAGCATCCTGATCATTTTCAGAACATGCTCGAGTACGTGTATATCGAATCAGTGTACAGAGATGCACACCATAAACAGGTGATGATTGAATATTGCTACATAGATATGGGAAGCTGACGATGTAGAAGCTGAAGTCATTTCGTTTGTCATAAAATTCAGTTGTTAATTTGCTGTTAACTCTGTGGTGTCTTCTATTTCGAGTTCACTAGGATACTGGGAGAATTCGAATCGACTTCTGAATGAAAATGAGCATTGTTAATAGGTAAAATATCGTCGTTATATCTACATGTAAATGTCGGATTGAAAGCCACAGGATGTTTTGTCTTTTGAGTAAATTAACCGAAATACTGCAGATTATTCCAGTTACCTGATCAAAATATAGAGCTCACTGCAGGTGTGACCGATCAGCAGAGGAGGCGTACTGCTCCTTGGTACCTGATCACACCTCTGGTGAGTCCAGGCATCCATATTTGCCCATCATAAATTTGTATTCTTTATAGTATTCATAAGATTGATCACTGTTCGTTACCGTGACTTGTTTATCATGTAAACTTTCTGTGACAGAATTGAGATATGGCAACGAAAAAGGGAAATTTTGCCACCCGAATGTCATCTACCATATGATAAGTTGAGATCCATTTCGTTGCAATCCGGTTAAAGTTTGAGACCTGTGTCACGTTAAGTCTTGGTACAATAGAGAATCTTCACTGCTGTTAAAGTTTGAGACCTGTGTCACGTTAAGTGTTGGTACAATAGAGAATCTTCACTGATATGCTCTTTATGGTACGTCACGTAAAGCTTGTGATATTCTGTAACATTAAATAACTAAGTAATGTAGTTTATCACATGTTTACTCCTTTATCTAATGGGTATCACCCATTACATAAATTTTAATTATTACACTATGTTTTCCTACGCCGTTTGCGACGTAACAATTTTACGTAGGTTGTTTACAAAATGTCAGGAAGTAAAATTCCAGACAATACAGTACGGTAAATGAAGAACTGGATGGGGGTAAACATGTGATAAAAAGAACATACCATTTTTTGTGGTTTTATATGATTTATATTCAACTAATTGTGTGATTTCTATTCCCTCGACAAGGCTTGGGGACAAAAAACACACAACTCGTTGAATATAAATCACATAAAACCACAAACATTGGGAAATCCTGTATATAGTCAGAGATATGAGAGTTTGGGGAGCTACCAAACGCTTCCCTAGTACAATACATAAACATGTATGAAATATTTCATTACTGTAATTTAATATAGAATAACAAACAATATATCTTATCTATTGCATTCATTTGCCATCTTTAATCTGTCTGCCAGTTACATACTAGAAGTTTGCAACTCTAATAGTTATCAGATTGCAATATGACATGTATTTATTTCTTTGTGTGCAAGTCAATTATATCAAATAATGTTTCGAAGGACACTTATTAAAACGAAGGGTGCTTACAAGTATAGTTGAGTGTATCCTGTCTTCAAGTATTCAATTTCCAAAATAGCTTTCATCCTTTCGCGACTGTCAGAATAATGTTTTCACCCAATTTCTGTATGTATTTAAACCTGTTCTGTGGTTTCGAATATTTATATATTTCTACATAAGCATTTGCGTGATTGTTAGTTTGAAAATCTGATTGACCGCATCGGTGATTCTTTGTTTCTGCATCATGTCGTATTTGGAGATGTTGGTGTGTCCTTTAGTAGTTAGATGATTATATATATTTTCGTCTTATTTGTCTTCTAAAAGCCGTGTCACTGAGGTGGTCATAATATCTCTCTCCTTCAAGATAGGGACTTTCTTCTTGAAGTTTTCTATTGTCTGCCATGTCATAAGCACAATTTTCTTCAAATGTACCATTTTCATCGAGCAAATATGCGGAAGTTTAGAATAATCTTAGACTTTTTAACGTGTCCATCTTTGAATCCTTTATAGGGATTGGCTTTATTTGTCCGGATGATGGTGCTTTGTGTCTTTCTGTTCTTTCAGTTTTAGCTGATGTTCGTTTCCGTCTGCTAAAAAATACATTAAGTACAATAGAGGTATAGAAAACGGTAATTGACACATAAAATAGGAAAGCGTATTGCAACGCAGCTTTCTTCACACTGAAATGTAATGAATCAATACATACTTATGTAACTATATAATATATAAGAAGTGGAAACCATGATAAATTTGAGATGATGTAAAATATATTGCAATCTCATTGTATTCAATGCATGTATTCATACCTTATGCAGAAGACTGTCAATCCTAAGCACACCAAAATCCGTTGCAACTACTGAGCACAGCTCAAGAACACCGAAGAACATAGTAGGACATAGTAGAATGCATTTGCTGTCTTTGTGGTTCATTTGATAAGCGAAATACATCAATTACGATTTATTTACTGTGAACTTACTTTGTACTCACGATACTCATTTCCGCTAAGTCTGTTGTAACACATGTTCCGCGTAATTTTATACCAGTAGACTTAAATTATGCAAGCTATTTTCATGTCAGCCATATGCAACTCACAGCGAAATTCAATACACGCGAACCAAATTAAAACTGATGATCCCCGAATGATGACTTTATGGGATTATGTACTCCTGGAGTACAAGTTTTCTCTGAAGATATATGCATAAAATTTGGGATTTTCACATCATCTGATTAAAACCAACAAATAATGAATGGCAGCAAATTTGCCTAAATGTATTTTTTTCATTTCGGATATTACTGTGTTCTAAATATTTTTACTATTACAAAATTATCCATTTTTTCCTAAAGCTTGTAAAAATAGTTACCGTTGTTTGTTAATGTCGTTGTCTCCAATATGTAGGACAATGTATGGTCAGAATAATTACGGGGAAGCCGTGACACTGCAACAAATCAAAAATGTATAGCGATGTAACGTTCTGTTATTATGAGGCAGATTGTGGCAAAGTCAACGATGACAGAATTCCAAATGTTGATATGTTAAAGAAAAAAAAAACTTAACGAAGCCCAGTATTCTCAAAACAAAATTCACTATATTATGCAGCGTGCGTTTCTACAACATGTTTTGATCATGAATACAAGCTGAATATTTACCATTATCAGTGAATATAAAATGCTAATAATTATAGATTCAAAATACAATCTGGAGATTCAAAAGACCAATTTGCAGTTTCTAAAGTTAATACCTTCTTCAGTCGTCTCCCTTGAGATAACACCGGTATTGGAAAAGCTAGGTTTTGTGACTGTCATCTTCAGAGCTGTTTTCGTGCTAGTCTCCTTAGTCACTATAATCTAAACAAAGCTGCATGTTTATCTAAACAAAATTTTATCGATAAATTTACTAAACAAAATGTCAATTAATTAACATTTGAACAGAATGCTGTAAATAAATCGTTTGATTTATTCTAGAAATCATTTATATAAACATATATAAATTGATAAATGAATTACAATGAATGTACCTCATACAAACAACAATAACAACAACAACAACAACAACAACAACAACAACAACAACAATACCACAGAATTGATTTTCGTCTATACGTCGACAGTTGAAACCAACCAAAATAAAAAAAAATGATCATGTTATTTTCTATAAAATCTCATCATTTTAATTTTGTCTTTGGGATTCTCCGTCCTATTGACCGGTCGGATGGCCCAAAGCATTTGCTTCGTAACCGGGAGGTCATGAATTCAAGCCCCACTCGTGCCATGGCCGCGTCAAACCTAAGACGTAAACATAGGTAGTGATTGCTCCTTCGCCAAACTCTTGGCATTTAAAAGTGAGAATCACTGATCTTTCAGATATGACCATCAAACGGAGGTCCCGTGTCATGACAGAGAATTCCTTATAGGAATTATGAGATTGACCACTGTTCGTTATCTTCAACTTTTCTTCCTTTGTAAATGTCGTAAAAATACCAAATACATTGTTTATGACAAAACCCAAACAAATAATGTATTAAACACAGGGTTACATTCTACGATTATATTCATAATTCAAATTACCTCCGAACACACTGCTTCGTCTACCTCAAGATTGCAATCACCGAATCGGCAACCATCTTTACAAAGCTGACAGGCCATGGTGTTTCGTTTGTCGACATCGGATAACATTCCCCCTGATTAAACCAAAGAAAAGTAAGCAATATAATAAGGGCAAAACATACAAATACAAAGGAGAATCAAACGGAATAATGATACAAACCTTTATCAAAACGAGTGTAACTCTCCCTCGAGAATGCAATCCACACTGGCTCTAAATTGTTTTTAATGCTTGATTTACATGTATTCTTGAAAAACGTTTCAACGTCTTTTCCAAAGTAGTTAGAAGGATTTTGCATCAATTTGTATTTTAAAATGAAATTTATCGGATTTAAATGATAAACTTGATTGATGGAATCTAAAATGAAAAGAAAATACCAGTTGATTTCAATCATCAAATGGGATTATTTACTAGTGCTGATGAAAGGAGCTAATGTTTCTACTCCTAAGTGATGTATTTTGGAGTGAATCTCATGAAAGACAACCTCTAGGAAAAGGGCATCCAAAAATACAGAAATCCTGTCATATACCAATTGTAAACTCAAGGAAGCCTAAATATTTGATAACACTTTATTTAGTCTGGAAAGCCAATAGGTGAATGAAAAATGTTTGGGCTTTCGTTGAACTTTCAATCTTTTAACTGATGGCATAATGGTAAAGTTTGTTGAAGCCTGCGCTGCTACTCGAAATTCCAAATCTATGTCCTTTTAGAAAAACGTTATTGATGATGTCATAAATTTCGAATGTAATCCTGTCGCGATCCGGGTTAGAATATGTACCCCTTGCTTGTCGTAAGAGGTGACTAAATGGGGCGATCCTTCGGATGAGACTGTAAACATCGAGGTTACGTGTCACAGCAGGTGTAGCACGATAACAATCCCACCCTACTCAAAGGTATTAAGCGCCGAGCATATGACTAAATTTTGCAGCCACTTAACGGCAATGGTGCCGTATATATATCAGTGAAATATTCTCGATCGGGACATTAAACAATATACAGCCACAACCGCCCTGAGCCCTATATCTTGATCACATTAACGAATAATAATAAGAATCAATCTATCAATTTTCCATCGATGTAAAATGTGAAAAACAGTAATGGAATCGGCAGTATATAAGACAAGGGTTCTACTTCCCTACCAAAATTGACAGCGGTCCACATATGTTAAAATTAAATGCGTTTTGTACAAAAAACACAACACAATTCGTCTGTTGTTCTCAAAATGACATAGGTTCAGAACCATGACATCATAAATGAAGTGTTACTAAAATGACATAGATTCGGTTGGTTGTTTGGTCGTTGACGCGTCGACAGAAGATACTTCTCCTAGGCACCTGATCCCACCATATGTATTTAGATATTCACCTTTTAGAATTAATAATTATAGATTTGATTTGACTTTCCCTCTTTTTATAGTACAAATGTACGCACTGATTTGTAACCTAAACTTTGTAAATTTTAGGGGGGTGGTGCGCCCAAGTCCCCTCTATATCAGCCAGTGCTTTTATATAAAGAACTATGTTATTGCATATTAGAGATGATTTAATGATGTAAATCTTGCTCTTTTTATGCCCTACTTAATGTTACATCATCCTGACTTTAAGGACAATATGCTTGCATAGCATTTTTAAATAGTTCAGCCTTATTCCTATTGAGAAAATTTCAAAATATAGTTTCCATATATATATCTATGCTAAACATAGTATAGATTTATGTCATAGACTACCCTGACACTTCGGAATTTTTCAAAAAGCTTCGGATCTGCATTATTTACGTACACATTCAATGAAGTTCTGGCATGACGTTTCTCTAGATGATTTCTAAACGATATTTGCTTGTGTTTAACCATCGAGGAGGGATGCTGAGCCTTTCGGTTTGAAAACTGCAATGATTTTAGGGAAAAAGCTCGCTTGAGCTACATGCAATTTTTTATATTAAGGTGGGGTGGATTAATTGATTGTTTATTGTTTAACGTCCCTTTCGAAAATGTTTCACCCATATAGAGACGTGGGGTGGAAAACGTTATCAGAAATTGTCAGAAATTGTAATGACATTGGAAAAAAATATTATGAAAGGGACAGAAATGAGAGATGTTACCTTGTATTTCACAAGCTGTACGCGTAGCAAAATTCGAATCACAATGAAAAACCTCGTAACTTGTATAACCAGTGCACTGTATGACAATACAGCATGGATAGGCAGCTGGAAATCTGTCATCCCTTTGTCTTCCAACTGTTGTAAAACATGAATGTAATGTGAAGTTTAGTGTCAGAACGCTAAATGTTCCACTGGAGTCTTGAAATTATGGTACAGGGAATGTTAAGCAAATATTATAAAGAAGATTTATAGCAATGTGAGCTGTAATTGGCAAGAGAGTTTTATGGGTATGCATTATAACCCGTTTTAATCTATCATGAAAATTACAATGAGATAACGATGTTTCAATCCCAGCAACATCTTTTATTTTAAAAAGTAGAATACTTGCTTTCTTTCAAGACAATATTTCAATTACGAATGCATGATACAAGAGTGACCTTAGTTAAACGCTCGGGGAAGTTTAGTGCATGCACAAACATTTGTTGATAGTAAAATGGAAGTGAAAATACCAGACAAATATGTGCGATATTTGGAACAATTTGATCCATTCCCAGAACTGCAGGTTCCCTTACACCGACTATTGCAGTTGTTCAGGAGAGGTAATATCTTGTGTTTCAAGCAAAAACAGTTTTGATCCTACAAAGGAAATACATGTATTTTCGAAATGAATTTTGTGCATTTGTTATGATTCTGGATTAAATTTTGATTTTGGTCCATAATATACTGCGAGGAAACATTGTAAATGCAATTATTATATAGCGCTCTATCAACATTAGTTCTCTAACGTGCTTTACAAATGTGAGAGAAAAAAATAATATAAAATCAATGTGCACATACAAGTGAATAAGATATTCATAATGTCAGAATTAAGATGCATAATTGTCATTATTAATATATAGCGCCTAATGCAACGATATAATTACCATAATAACATATAAAACAACCCTTATGAATAATTAAATACATAGAAAAGACATGGGTATAATAACAAATTACAGTTCAAATATCAACTATTGAAGGTTTTTTTGTTTAAAAAATGTAACAGCACAGTAAGAGCTGTAATGTAAAAGCACTAAGTATATAAAAGAAATCACAAATTAAAGATGCGTTTTGAGGTCCGCTTTAAAACTAGACAGTGAAGTACATTGTCTGAGTTTAAAAGGCAGAGAGTTCCAGAGACTAGATGCGGCCTTATCCAAACGTAGATCTCCATCTTTGATTTTACATTTTGGGTTACCTGATATACGTGAAAGATACATACAGTATGATAGATTAAACAGATATTTCTTTCTTGAAAAATGAATTAGAGAGTATAATCAATGAAAGATTTAGTGTCTGCAAAAATATCATCTTTTTAATCAACTTATCATTGACAATTGTCCCATTAAATGATACTCCCAGACCGCGAAACATGAACTCTCAAAACTAGAGATACTGGGGGATTGTGATTGATTGATTGAATATTGTTTAACGTCCCTCTCGAGGATATTTCACTCGTATGGAGACATCACCATTGCCGGTGAAAGGCTGCAAAATTTAGGCCTATGCTCGGCGCTTATGACCATTGAGCAGGGAGGGATCTTTATCGTGCCACACCTGTTGCGACACTGGACCTCGGTTTTTGCGGTCTCATCCGAAAGACTGCCGCATTTAGTCGCCTCTTACAACAAGCAAAGGGGTATTGAGGACCTATTCTAACCCGGATCCCCACGGGATCTGGGGAATTGTGATCTGTTACAGTAAAATGACGTCACAAATAAAAAGAGTAGGCATGATTTGAACAGTGTGGACGATCGTAAAAACATTGAACTTAAATTGTAGTTTTCGATGTGAATTTCAATCCTGTATCATAACAAATATTATCAGTAAATTCATTGTATCACAATTTACTACCAGTAAATAATCATTAATTATGATCAATGTGACGCCGAATATTTTGACTGTAACAGATCACAATCACGAACCCTGTACTTTTTCCAATCTTGCCACGTAATGTTCTACTGTCTCAATAAACAATGATACTCTTTTTAAAATGCGTAAAATCTATCCTACATGCATACAGCATTCACATATTATTTGAATACCTTAGTACCAAATAAAAATGAAAACTTTTTGCTTTTTCCCATACAAAGCTCTTGGCATAGACCAGCAGAAGGATAATGTGACATATGAAGGACAGCATCGTCTCTCAGAGCAGGATCCTGATCAGAGTATTTGTAGCATCCTAAAATACCACCAAATTAAGAAAACACGAATTAAACCGATATTTAGAATAACATAATAAGATGAATATATGTTATCTTATGAAAATCCAATTTGCTCATCTGGTGCATCAAAATTGGTACCGTATAAGTTTTACATTATGACCCCTGGGTCGAGGCCTCTGCTGGTGGACTGTTAGTCCCCGAGGGTCTCTACAGCCCAGTAGCTAAGTACTTCGTTACTAACTTGAAAATACGGATGTATATTTAATTGCTGTTATAAAATTTAGAAATTCATTTCAAAATTAAGGATTATCTCCCTCATGCATAGCTCTTATCCTTGGACGAATTTGTCTCCACTTTTTTGGCACGCTGTTTTTGGCTATATTTAGCTCTAAAACTTCATAGTTATTTCGGATTTCAAAGATTTCGGTTGAGCATCACTGAAGAGACATTATTTGTCGAAATGCGCATCTGGTGCATCAAAATTGGTACCATATAAGTTTTACATCTTTGTGTGCATTTTGCATATGCTTGTCTGAATGTGTCATATTAAGCGAAAAATTTACATAATTGGTTGACGGTAATTGATGCCATTAGCATTATTCTTAATCACACATATCTTGTTTGAACGAGATCTAAGAAGATGACAACAATACATTGATATACAACAAATTAAGGAAATACATGGTACGAACTGATAGTATGTAGATTTGTCAAGGTGTGTATATCATTTAAATTAAATGTATTGGATTATTTTGATCATGCTATGACTACAATAGAGAACTTTGCTGTCGCAAAGCAAAGATTGAAAAATACATAAAATACAATCCGTACTTTAAATAGAAAAATCTGTTACCAAGATTTTGCATCCATGAATATCGACGTTCATGAAGGCTGGTCCAGGAAGGTTGGGTCGTACGAGGTCTTGAGACAAGAGTTTGTCCTACTAAAGGACATTTATTTTGTGCCTCAAACCACGTGAAACCGCATACCCCAAATAAAAGAGCTTTAAATACAAAAAGATTTAGTCACCGAAAGAATATAAATTTATCTTTATGTATCTGTAATGTCTTGTGCTTCTTTTAATAATGTAAATCTACAATTTTATTTTCGTTACATTGGAATAAGATTTGTAAAACAGAATTATATATACCTATCGATATCAGTAGTCTGGTTGTCTGGAAATTCCATACATAAAGGTATAGTATTTGACGATTAATTGTGTTCTCCATTCCATTCACTACAAAATGAATATCCATTTTATTACATATCACCTTTTGAATTAAGAGAATATTATCTTCAGACGTCATGTTCCAATTTGGACAAAAATATATAACATAAAATTTTGAGAGGAAGTGTAGTTTTTCTGGTCATTTTTTGGCGCTCTTTTGCATCACATGTAGATTATAAGTTTTTAAAAGCTTTGACAGCGTAATTTAGTAAGTGAAAGATAGATTTGCATATACTTAATGAGAATGAAGAAGGTCATGACTTCTCCAAATTTACATACAAAACTCTCGAGTTTCACAATTTCATATTCCCTTGCATCTAAATGTAATATCTACCAATTGGTTCAATAAATGCGAAATAAATAAAAACATGCGATTCATGAAAATGTGAAGATAACGAACAGTGATCAATCTCATAAATCCTATAAGGAATACAAAATTAAGAGTTGGGTAAACACAGAACCCTGAATAAACCAAAGGCGTATATAATTGCTGCGCGTTTCGAGTAGAAATGGTTAGTAATATGTTACAACAATTCTATAATTTGTTTTGAAACTTAAGTTTGGGAGAAATAGTACCATATTTTAATCACGCCGATTAGGAACCTGTACGATGGGATATAGGGTGGGGAAAATTCAGTTCAATTGGTGTGTCCAGGGGTCCGTGTTTGCCCAACTATCTATTTTGTATTGCTTGCAGGAGTTATGAGATTGATCACTGTTCGTTATCTTCACCTTGCATGAAAGCCATGAAATACTACAGGAGGTACAAACACTCTCTAAATATACATTAACATAAAGGCAAAACTAGGAGTAAATGACAATGTTATTAATCTTACAAATGAACATATAAAGTTTTCGTAATGATAAACTATAAGTGGAAGTCGACATATCTTTAGTCTTCGGGAGAAGACAAACTTTTTACAGGTTCTAATTCACGTCGCACCAAGCTGCTAGATTGATGTTCAAGCCATGTATTTGAAGTTCATGCCATGTGTTTGAAGTCGACATTTATCTAAAATTCGTTTGAAAAAAACCTCAACAGGTAATTAATGCTCATAATGATCTCGTTATCACGAGAAAAAATCTCGAAATTACTAGAAAAAAGGACAATGGAAATTTCGAGATAATTGCCTATATTTGTTTGATAATTTGAACTATATACCAACGCATGCATATTGTATTGATGCCATTTAATACTGTAGACAAAAGACTTGATATTTCTTGAACAAGAGTACCGGAAACAGTCAGAAGCTTTTTGAAAATGTGAAGATAATGAACAATAACTCCTATATGGAATACAAAATAAAGCGTTGGGCAAACACTGACCCCTGGATATACCAGAGGTGAGATCAGGTGCCTAGGAAATGTAAGCATCCCCTGCCGACCGGCAACACCCGCCATCAACTATATTTCTTGATCAGGTAAATGGTGCAACCCGCAGTCAAAATCAGTGTGCCAAGAACGGCCTAATAATTGGTAATAAACATATCAGACAGCATTAAGAGGTAATCTAAGATTTTTCTTAAGGAGTTTGTTTTCTAGGAAATTGATTAACAAACACGAGAAAAATTCCACGACCTTTACTTCAGACATTATTAATCATAATCAAGATGTGAAGTACTTCCTTTTACATCGTATGGATAAAGGATCCTACTTGTAGATGAAAACTTTGCCCAAAAGGTAGATAAACAGGCAAGGAGCCTTGTGTGTAAATCATCTATGAAAAGTTGACTTAAGTTCAACAATCGGTAATTTCGTTTCAAACATCAAAGGAAAAAAAATGTTGGGAATCTAAATCAATACGAAACACATCAACTTGAAATTGTTTACAAAGGCCTCATAACTTAAAAAATTTGAGAGAAGTGAAATAAACAAATAATATACCGTTCGTTTTAGCTCAAAAGTGACTAAATTTAATCACCAGTTATTTTTTTCAAGAATTGAAGAAAATCAACATCCTTGCCACTTGGTGATCTTCAATTCCCATTAAAATGATAAGTAGAAGAATCTATAAAACAGGATGATCCTCTCCTAAAAACTGCGATAAGAATAACATGTAGACGGACAAAGCATGTACTTTCACATGATATATAGGGCTCACGGCTGGTGTGACAGGTCGACAGGGGATGCTTACTCCTCCTATGCACCTGATCCAATCTCTGGTGTGTCCGGGTGTCGGTGTTTGCCCAACTATTCATTTTGTATTGCTTATAGGAGTTACGAGATTGATCACTGTTCGTTATCTTCACCTTTCATTCAATTTGAAACCAAGTGGTAACTCCCGCAAGAGAGATCGAATTGGAAAAAAATTACAACATGATCTAGATTGACTCACAAGATTACTACAATACAAGTTTCAGTTTAAGATGTGACGGAGAACATAATATGGAAAAGGAACCCCAAACGGATGGGCGGGGTGGTGGTGGAAGGACGGATGGATACATATCGTAGCACAGTAATATCTAAGGACGGACATATAAAACAGGATCTGCCCTATAACAAGTATAATTATTGTGTGTTGATTATTTACCCAAGCAATCTATAGCGAGTATCATTATTGTGTGTTGATTATTTACTCAATCAATCTATAGCGAGTATAATTATTGTATGTGGATTATCTACCTGAGCAATCTGTAACGAGTGTAATTATTGTGTTGATTATTTACCCAAACAATCTATAACGAGTATCATTATTGTGTGTGGATTATCTACCCAAACAATCTTTAACGAGTATCAGGATTGTGTGTGGATTATTTATCCAAGAAATCTATAACGGAATTCAGTGTTTTTCAAAACACGAGATTGCTGTCTCGTATATATGGGAGAAAATTATTCCTTGATATTAATCGGCTTTCGTACCAATCAGCGCCCTAGTTTTTGAATTGGATTTTAAATTGATGAAACTTTTCCTTGTATTCTTAATCAATAAGTGTTTATTCTTTTCTTTAACATTTATGCGACGATGTACGGACAAATTGAATAATGCGCGTTGTCAGATAAATATATAAAACAATCCAATTATTTTAACGCTTATGTTCACATTATTTTAAATGTGATTTTTAGAAATGTCGGAGTGATACCCCATTTCGCGAACTATACGTACGTGTCAGTCAACACGTTGAAATGTATCGAACATTTCTCAAGTATATATA
Source organism: Ostrea edulis (assembly GCF_947568905.1). NCBI lineage: Eukaryota > Metazoa > Mollusca > Bivalvia > Ostreida > Ostreidae > Ostrea > Ostrea edulis. The sequence goes on along the minus strand of NC_079170.1, from coordinate 17,396,938 downwards.
TATAACTTTTCGTGACATTTTAGGAGTTATTCACTTGCATCCTATTTTGTTTCTACAAGAAAGGTTGGGTAGTCTACCAGATTTGTTTTGGAGCAAATTTTGATAGCGAGCTGTGTTAAGCAAATATGTGAAGTCATCTCTTGTTGTAAACAGGGGGAGACAAATCATTGGAGCAACGGGGATCATACCCGGGACCTTAGCATTGCTACTCAAATGATGTAACCACTGCGTTAGCCAGGCTGATATATGAAGATTACCACAGTACAAAATCTAAACCCATTTCATAAATTATACAAGAACTCTTCATGTTGAGATGTAAAACAATTTTAGAAAATATCAGGAACGTCAGTGACTACAATAACTAGGTGTCTGAGACTCAGAAATAAACGGAAGTTTACAATATTATTTTCAACAAAAATAAACATTGATTTGACTTACCGCTGGAGAGTCAATGAAGAAGAAAACTAATTGATGTCGGCGAAAATAATACAACTTTAGGGATGATCGAAATACTCACTTCCTGCGTGCAGTTTGATTATCTATGGAGGACCTCTGGAAACTGATCTAAGTAATTCCGTTATTAGGGAAGAAACTCAAATTACATTCAAGATCTCTTGGCACTTACTTATTCTATTTTGGGTTCTTCTCATGATAAACTTTATCACCTCACACATGTATGTATAAAAGCGAAACAAAAAACTGTCAGAAACCCAAAGTCAAGAATGGACGTTTGTTGGTGAAAAACGGGTAAAAAAAATAATTTGCTGATGCAACAACAGCCACAAAAAGGTCAATCATATAGTCTGGTTACTAATATACATGTAAGAATGAATTGTAAATAAAATCACTACAATTATGAGCAAATCTTTAAAAAAAAAAGCTACTTATTAACTTATAACAACTACTTTGAAGTAATTTCTAAGTTAGGAATATGTCAAACAACTCACAAAATGTTTTACAACGATAGCGATGCGAGCTTCTCGCTTTTCTTGAACATGCTGACCATGCTATTTTAGAAAAGATCATACAGGTATATTATTTAGCTATCGTTTATTAATTTTTGATAGTACTTTCTGGCTTTTATGTTTTGTATAATTTTTTAGCAAAGATTTTTGCCATTTTTTGGTGTTGGAAATTTAGCGCATCAGAATCTGCTATACGAACATTGTTCACTCATTTTTTAATTTTGTGCAACATATTTTTCATAGATCAGTGCATTATATATTTGCAATGATTTACTTCGATCACTTTCAAGTGCTACTTTGCATAAATTGCATTCGTAGGATTATTACGGTTTTTCAGATTGCCACATGAAGTTTGACAACAATGGATGTGCGAGTTCTTTGAACATGTTTTCTGCTCTATTAGCATCGGTCAATTACTGGTTATTTCTATTATGTAGCATTTATTTATTCATTATTTATCATCACGCGCAAACATTTTGTTCCCATGTTTTATGATTTCTGAACTTCTTGATTTCGAATATTGTTTCAGTTTGTGCAAAAGGTTTAGAAATGTTTAACTGGTGAATACAAATCGCAATATCATTATCTGAGGAGGCTGTTCACTTGAAATTTAAAATCTCAAACAATTTGGAGCTGGCTATGTGGTAAAGCATTCCAACCTTGCACTGAATTTACGAAGAATGGCCATTTCCTACAGTCATAAATTGCTACATGTAGTTGGATTGCAAAGACATGATGTTGTTAAATGTGTGTTTGTCTGTTCATTAGCTAGAATAAATTTTGTGATTCCACGATTTGTTGGTAGTGATCTTGTATACCATCAACAGTCTTCTTATCCTGGATTTTGTAAAGCTTGGCCACTCCAGTTGGTCTAACATCGATCTTACACTTGATCTGTTTTGATAGTTGACGTCTAGCTAATCTTCTCTGAACTTTTTCTAATTGGTCTATGTGAACCTGTTGGTATAGGTCCCATACAGTGGTTGAATATTCTAACTGTGGTCTTACTAGTAATTTTTATGCCTTCGTGCGAGATGATATATTAATTTTATATTCCGTCTTAAGGTAATTCCCCATATCACGTCAAATGACGTTAGAAACGTTATTCACGGGTCACAAACGTTACCACACATTCAACGAACCCAATGCCATTTTGGTGAATTTTAGACCGTTTTAGGACTGATTGTTTGAAAGGAAACAACACAGATTTAGAATTACAAAACAACAACATACGAATCGCAATATTACATACAAACCCGTTATATACAAAACAACGCTCGGGAGAGAAAATGCTTATAGTTATATACATCGCGAAGTCGTAAACTCTCCATACACATTGCGTTATGACACACAGTCGCTTTAGTAATTCCCGTGAGATTTCTGCAAATAATACAGATTATGATGTTAAATCGTGTTGTCAACCTTCAATATATCTATTGTAGGCCATTTTTTTTTTGTGATTTCTGATCATTAATGACGGGTAGAAATATCGAATCTCCTACAACAAAATTCAAATGTTTGTGTGCTACATGTACTGTCAGTCTCAATTTTTTTTCGTCACGACGTAAAAATATATATGCATAATCTAAAGCTACATGACATTGCAAAATTTTATATTTATTTACACGACAAAAATCGCTTTTGAGCCCCCCCCCCCCCCAATCCATAATAAATGTGCATATACATGTATGTGCATATCTCTGTTTTTTCTATACGCTGACATTTTGTCACATATTTATCTCTAGGTGTCGTACGTTTGTGTTCTTGTGAGTACAATATGGATCATGGGTATTACACGTAATTTTTTTTAATTTATTTAAAACACTGTTCTGGCCGGACATGACCTTCACTGATGTTTTAATTAGAACGTCTCGGAATGTACGCGGTACTACATGTCGTTAACACTCACAGCGCATGGTTGTATCATATTTTAAAATACTACCAGGAATTAGAAATTACTAAGGGGGCGAGGAGTGCAGAATTCGGATGTTTTAAAACAATATTTGATTTTCCTAAAATTTGCAACGTGAGCATAGGTTAGCATTCTCTGAATGAACGTTAAAAATGTAAAAGTAATTCTGATCTACATCACTTCGTTTGTTCAACTAGATCTAAGGATATAATTTTATATTTTCATCCATTGTGACGTCATGTCGACGTCAGTGTTCATAGGACGTAGGAAATTAATTTAGTAAGCTCTATAGTAAAGTTAAGATTTTCCTAACTTTCAGCCCGATCCCTAAAGCTTACAACAATCAAAGAAAGTGGTTTTTAGTTATTTAAAGCTTTAATGTTTTAAACTGTTTTTCAAAACCCACCCTGTAATAATTCTTGAAAGGGTAATTTAGTAATGTAAAAGATGAATGAAACATATTTGCAGAGACAGGAATTTTAGACACTATTTTCCAATGTGCGTTTTTTCAAAGTTTTTAACCGAGAGGGGTCATTGGACTCTCAAATTATCCGATACCCTATTTACCTCTGATGTCAAATAATTGCTGGAGTGTAAAGGTAAACCATATTGAAATGTTTAAAAAATCTGAAGGTTTTTGAAAATATAATTTTCCGGATATGGTAGGCTATGATTAGTCAAATTTTACTACTGTACGTGGATTTTGATAACTTTGAAACCAAGATCATGATTCAGTAGATGAAAAATTATTGAGAACAGTAAAATACAATGCATTTTCTTCAATTCATATGAAAGAAACATATTTCTATCGTTTAGATAAATACAGTGCCTTAAAATCAATGTATATTAACACTACTTGTTTTAAAGTAATGTGTTCTATTTTTAGAAGCGGCTACACTCTGGGAAAGGCCGCTAAACATATTCTTCTTCGTGTATTTAGTCAATATACATCCTCGACAAAATACATGTAAATTTTGATAGAAATATATCGGTTTTTCACTATCAAGATGTGGTATGGGGATTACCTTAAACACCCTAGTATTCTGTTAGACTTAGTAGAGATGTTCTTAATGTGGGTTCCCTAGTTGAAATCAGACGTTATAACTCAGCCTAAATATTGTGTTGATATTTCACGAGCTCGTATATGGTTCTGAAGAGTGTAGTTATATGTAATTGATTGTATTTTTTGAGAGATTGTAAGAATTAACTGCACATTTTTGTGGAAGGAATTCAATTTTCCAATGTTTTCCCTAAGTTGCCAATTTATTTTACACGAATCTGGCATTCCGTGCTTGTAATCCAACTGCCCTTTCAAAAGATGAACTTCTTCAAAAACATGCTTCAATTTTAGACGCATTTAATTTCCAAGTCAATGGGTTAGAGGGATATCAGTTACCGTACCTATACGGGATTTCTAAACTTCATAAAACCCATACAAAGATACATTGCTGGATCCGGTAAGTATTCTACCGAGCCCCTATGTTTGCTTCTCATGAAACTCAAAAGCTGTGAGGAAGAAACTTCAAACGTAATATGCCGTAACTCATGTCAGAAGTAGTGTAAACCAAATATGGATTTTAAAAAAAAGAACTTTTAGTAAATATGAAATCGCAGAATGTTCTTTTGCTTATTTATACAAATCAACAACATCAAAACGTATGACTTTTCAACACTTTACATAGGACCATTCTCACGAGAAGTTAAAGACTAGACTTTTTGACATCATTAACAGTTTCTTCGTCATCAAAAATGGAGAAAGGAAATGTTCATATCTAGTGATTGGTCGTTCAAAAAATTGCTTTGTGAAATAACACACTGAATCCACGCAAAGGCACTCGGAAGTTGAAATTGAAAATATGTTGGGATTCGTTATAGAGAATATCTTTGTAGTCTTTGTGGTCTGGTCTTCCAACAGTCGGTTGACATATCCGTCGTCACGAATTGTGCTCCTTTATGCTTTAAAAAAAGTATCATCAGGCAGAATTTATTCAAAAGCTTCTACATGAAAGGAAAAAATATCTTGATGTGGCCTTCAACATGTAGATATATCGACGACGTTTTATATACATGTATTAACAATAAGATTTTCATTCATATCTCGATTTGATGTAGAAATATGACACTGCAGATCCTGCTTCGTACTGTTATATTTTATTGAAAATAGATATTTAATGACAAATTAGCAATTAATATTTATGACAAACGGGATGATTTCAGCTTCTCCATCGTCAACTTCTCATATTTATGTAGCAATATTCATTATCACTTGCATATGGAGTTTATATCTCTCAACTGATTTGATAGCAAGAGCTTGCTCCGCTTATGGTCAGTTTTTAAATCGAAGCAGACTATTGACAAGCAAGTTGATGTTACAGATGTTTTGATAGTTTCGTTTCAAGTCAGCATTTCGAAAATTCTTTGGTAATTATAAATATTGTTTTTGCAAAAACAACATGTGATCGATCAAATGCTGTTTGACATAATATCATACAAATTGTTAAGCCGCGTTTGGCACACTGATTTTGACTACGGATTACTCCTTTTACCAGATCGAGACATAGGCCTCACAGCGGATGTGACCGTTCCACAGGAAATGCTTACTCCTCCTAAGCACCTGATCCCACCTCTGGTATGTCCAGGGGTCCGTGTTTGCCCGATTCTATATTTTGTATTCCTTATATGAGTTATGAGATTGATCACTGTTCGTTATCTTCACCTTTCATGAAAAGAATATTTTAGAAATAAGAACACATGTGTACAGCATTAAAAGGAAATTTTATTTAGATTAAATAGAAAACGTTTTCCATTCATTTAATTGATAATGATATTATGATTAATATAAATAACAAGTTAATTGTTTACATAATATATTACACTAAACTGTTTTTTTAAAGAACAATTTCTAAAATATACAATTATGTACGATGACATTTAATTATATAAACGTTAATCTTATCAGAATATGCCAAAACTTGTCCATCGCTGATAAAACAAACGGAAAATCAACTTGTATATAAATAATGTAGAATTTGATTTATGTTATTCTACCTGCATTTGGTGTTTATATCTCTCAACTGATTTGGTATGCAAGAGCTTGTTTTGCGTATGATCAGTTTTGAAATCGGGGCAGGCTACTGACAAACAAGGTCATAATACAGGGATTTTAAAAGTATCGTTTAAAGCCGACATTTCGCAAAGCTATCGTCGTTATGATGATCTAGTTTGCTAGTACAATTTATCTTTGGGTCAAATGCTGTTTCACTTGTTTCATACCGATTGGTAGACAGTTCTTGACACACTGATTTTGGCTGCGGATTGCTCCGTTTACCTGATCAAGATACAGGGCTCATGACAGTCATTATAACGACCATATAATTTGCTAAATGCTGACTAATGAAACCCTTGTAACATCAACTTATTTGTCAGCAGGCCGTCTCCTTTAAAACACTGATCATACTTGGAACATTTTAATTGTTTGCTAGATGATCAGAAGTACAACAGGAAACCTTCATGATTTTGATTATTCACTACATGACTCACAATGTCCTATTCTAGGGGTCTGAAGTCTTGTCATAGGTATAAGTAATTCAACAATGCAATATTCTACGCTACTAATATGTTCAATAGTTTAAAGCAGATTGTAAATATGTAATGCTCTTTTATTGTATGATCTACATAGCCTAGTTCTGGATTAGAATCTCTGAAACTCTTATCAAAATGATCCCTATTTCTGTTTATTTCAAAACGCGTTTTTATTTCCTGTGTTAAGAAACATAGTTAAATATACAAATAGCATAACCATCTAAATCGTGAAATCTGGAACACATTAATAATGATGAGCAAAATGATATTACAAAGTTTCAAGTAACTTCAAGATTCTTCAGAAAATAACTATTAACCTTATCTTGATAAGTGCAACATTATTATAATCAGATCAAGAGAAGTCAATGAAGTTAATAGAATGAGACGAAAAAAAAAATCAATACGTGCTCGTGTGTATGAAGTCCCAGCAACACTCAATATACCAGTTTTTTCAGAGTAAGTGACCAAGTTATTTTTTCGCGCAGATTCCATTCGTTTTACATGTACCTATATATTGCACAATGAGGAACCTCGTCTGTGCGATAGCTGTAATGTAATGTTACTGTAATGTTACTGTCAGTCAAACTGGCTACAGTTGACCTACATCTTTGCTTCAAAGGCCTTGTGGAATTTGAGGAAACGGGATCAAGTCCTTATAATTATGCAGTTTAAATGATGAAACTTGCATGAAATATAAATTAGGAATAACTTCATTCATGCTTGACTAAAATGCAACAGACCGATACTTTTCAAAGTAGTGACGGTAAATTGCTTGGGCCAAGTACAGATGAATTTGACCATACATTAAATGATAGTGATTTTAACAGGGTATGCATTTTAAAGTGCGTTCATTATGATAAGCTTCATGTGTGAATGTGTTACGCTTAAAAACAATCACCAGGGTGTGAGTACTACTGTCCTAAGGATTTCATCTGTTTACATAGTGTTCTGACGACCCATCCCTCTCCTATGACACATTAAGAATTTTAGTATAACCACCATCTACCTCTTCAATAACTTGATGATGTTGTTTGTAATCATAGAACGAAATAGCATGATCGCACTAAGTGTCAGAAGTGTGTTCATTCATTCTGCCTTGAGTACAATAGTCGTACAGCGACCAATACATTATAATGATTATTTTCCATTGTGTATTTCCCAATGAGTGTGTGTTGTAAATGGTCAGAGAGTCCCCCGCTGTTTCCTTATAAGGGTTACTTTTTCGGCTTTTCCATCCTCCACATTCCGTTTCCTCGCTTATCTATCTCTAACTTGATCATAGATTCCGTCTGCAGTGTTCCTGTAAGGATTACTTTCATCTGATAGCCCGACATGTAATCTGTCATAATTTGTTTCGGATTGTGGTTGGAGGACAACATAATTCGCATTATTCACGTCAACATCAATGATGGCATAGCTGTTGTCAGTGTCTTTTAAATCCACCTGTTTGTTGTTCTGATTTCTTAGTCCTCTCTTTCTTCTGTGAATTAGGATACAATATTTCTATCAAGCTAAATCAATAATTTTAATATGAGTCTTTCTTGATTTTTGAGATGCAAATATGATATGATTAATATAATAATATATAGATATATAGCTATAAAACTATACCGTTTATAAAAAACTGCAGCTGTAGCAAAACATCCGATAAAAACAGCAGTCATCACCACAGGGAGAATTATACTTAAAGTATTATTGGAGTCTGAAAAATACAGGCATATAACATTATTATTTAAAATCATTATGTCACATGTACTAATTGTAAAGAATGCTTTATGTAAATACTTTCTTGTAAATGAAATGAGAGAGAAAGTGAGATATATTCCAATGTAAACAGTTGAATCACTTTTGTGGTTACTGTAGCTAGGATGTGAACAACCGAATCCACATTGTTTTAATACTTTCATTCACTGCTAACTTGGAGAAGGATATTTTAATCAATATTTTATATCATTTTTTATACGAAAATTTGTTTTTAATGTGGCATCGCATTGGCCACCATGCCGATCATCCTAAATATAATATAATTTGAGTACATCATTAAAAAAATTGGCAAAACCAGTTCATTGAGAGATTTTTTTGTGAATGAACGCCACTCTACTTTTATCACCCTATAACGGGTATTTTTGCGGAATTTATGGATAAGAAAAATCCGCTAAAATTGAAAATGCAAAAATTCTAAAATATAACATTTAAATATTTTCAAAGTTTATCGTCTTTTATTTTCAATCGCGGTTGGTCAGCCAATTTTCGCCTGATTCAACTAGTATCTTAATAACTGGTGACTGAATACGTTTACCTATGAAGATCAGCTGCAGATGCTTACAGAAATATGACTTAAACATATTTGAGTTCAAAACAGTAGTAGAGTTACAGAGAAGTAGAGTTTTAAATCTGATTCACCGTGAACACGGTCGACATATCAATCTTAAGATGCTTATAGGAGTTATGAGATTGGTCACTCTTCGTTATCTTCGCCTTCATGCGTAAAACATGGTAGTGTTCAGCAAAATTCAAACGGTCTGTCATCAGCGTGTTTGTCATTAAGACCGATAGAAGAATATAGTTCAAGGATATTGGAAGCATTAGAGAAATCCCCAAATGCAACTTCTAGCAAAAACGTGGGTCGATATGCAATTCATTCTCCCCTGAAACGAGCCAAGATTGGGAAATATGCTGCAAAACATGGACAAAAAGCTGCTCTGCGAAAATTGAACTCGGAATGTTCCGAATTAAAAGAGTCCACAACAAGGGATTTCCGAGAGTCCTAGTGGCTTCAACTAACAGATAGAAAAAAACCAACAACTTCACTAACATAATTCAAAGTTTTTCATATCAAGGTAAATATTCTGTCGTAAAACCCTGTTGTCGGAATACACGAATCACCAAGTGTATATTTACATTACAAACTGGTGTTGTAAATGTAAGTTAGGTAGTAAATGATTTTATGCTGATAATTGTTAAGCTTCATTCTCAACCTAAGCATTTTAATCGAGTCACGTTAATCAATAGTATATATTGTAAATTTGTTGGAATCTTGAGAAACTCTTATGGTGCCCTATTCATTTCATCTTGTTAACGTGTTTAATTCGAGGGCAGATAACGTCACTTGATAAACTATCCTCTTTAGAAAAATAACAGCATTTTGTTACGGAAGTTTTTGATTCAATGCGAGATTAATTTACCCTCCCTCCTCCCTTTTTCACATGGTTAAATGGCTTAATGTACAGGCTCTTTATCATTCAAGTCGTAATATATTGGGTGTTGGAATTTATCCCACCTTTTTGCCACCTAGAAAGTTCATGTTTAATCTGTTTACAATATACGTGCAACTATGTATGCATCAAAGATATTCACTCTTTTAGGATTTTACAGATTTTATAGCATTTGTGGTAATAATATTATGATATTATATATTACTATAGTTATATCTCTACACGACGATTTGTTTGTTTATATACGGTGAATACTTTAGCACAGTTCTCTATTTGTATCATCATACAAAGTAAGTTATAAATCCTCTACATTAGCTAAAGAATATGATTACAATACTTGAGGTTCCTTTGAATTATCATACAACTTCAATCTACTAGATCTTGAAAAGTAGCTAAGTTACACAATCCCTGTTTGCTAAATCCTTCTACAAACTTAATAAATAGACATGGTTAGCACCTTCAACTTCTAGCAAGAATTAAGTTTTAGTTACATCTAGGTGTACAAAACACATTTACTCTCTTGGCGAAGTTGAATATTGTACGGAATCTAAATCATCGGTTTTGTCTGCGGAATATAGCTGCACTGTTTATTAGGCAGACAACCATTTTTATTTCATGAAAAATTGCGATGAATTGGGGTCACATCATACCTAAATCGCTAAATCTATATATGTCAAAGCAAATAGGAAATTCATTTCTTTACGTTTTACATTTCGTCATTTTTCGTTATTTTCCGTAAAGACATTTCGCGAGTTTTTGAGCTCATGCACAAGCGTTTTGCGTTTAGTATATATATTGATACTGGTCAGTGTTCGGGCAATGCGAGGTTCGTTACAAGCAACAAGGGTCGCTTTTGTATTTTTATGCCTTAGCCTTCCCTCCCACCCAGTCCATTTTCAGTTTTGAATTCATCTGTTTTCATTGGTAATTTTTCAGCTTTGTCGATTTCATGTTTGCTTATTAAAAGCGATCTTGTAACGAACTCAACCAACCTATTCACCTTTTCTGTTTTGTTTTATTATCAAATAGTCAAGAAATATTTATTTTCGGACGAGGGCACTGAAGGAGAAAATAATTCAGCTTCGGTCAACGCATCAGTATAAACCAGTAGCAATTTAGTTCAGGCCAGACCATGCGACGCAGGTGCATATTTTTCACCTTCTTATGTAACTTTATTGTAAGTTAAGCTTAAAGTTCATTCATTCTTTTTAGAGTTTCAAGTTCCACAATCATCTTAAATCAAACACCATCATCACCTTCGTAGAATGAGACAATGAGGATGCACAGTACCTTTCTCACCTTTTTCAGAATATTGATTAGTGTATATATGACTAAGTATTAATAAAACTTTTAATCAATGAACATTTTTCAACCCAATCGCTAAATCTCTAATTTAGATACTAAGGGGAGGGAAAGAGGGAGCATAAATACTACAATAGTGTGCGTTGTAGGTATGGGTATTATCATGTTGGAGGATAAGCAACTTCTGTCAGATAATCAATACAATGACATATTATGCATCATAAAGAATTGACTTAGTTAAGCATTATGGAAAGCTGAACTGCTACACTCCATATTCCTGATGAACAGTTTGAACTATGAGCAGGAGGTTAACGCAAAGATAGAACTGCTGTTTCAGAAATTGACGTTCCATCTTACCTTATTTGGGATTATACTTGGCTACATTATCGTTTCCTTGTTTACCAAATTACAACAAATTGCAGAAAATACCAGTTATACAATATTCTTTTATTATCAGTAGAACATCCCCTAACTCGTATGATTTCGACCCTGTATGGTTGAAAATATGTCACATATGATGCATTGATTAAGTCGAAATGTGAAAAGGTAACGGCACTGGATTTACAAGACACAATTGAAGTGTAGACAGACATTGCAAACTCATTAGTTATCGAATTTATCTCGAAATGTGAACCTATATCACTGATATACAGTAATCCAATAATGTTTACACTACAAACATATAGTTATGATGAATTGCTTACCAGTTACATCTTGTTTACTGGTATGATGGACTGAGGACTTTGTGGAAATAGACATGGTGAAATTGGTGGATGTCTCTGAAGCATGCTTGGAAGCTTCTGAAGTATATGTAACGGACTGGGTTGTTCCAGGGTTGTCTGTGACAGGATCTGAGGTTAGAGTACTGAAACCCTAAAATTCACCAAATTAACGATATATTAAGCACTAGTATCTACATGGCATATTTACAAGTACGTGTTGAAATGTAACCCTAACCTTGAAATGCAATTAACAATTTCTAATTGTTAGCAGTCTAGTTTCTAGTGCGTACAAGCCACTGTAATAACAGTATAGACGTATAAGTAGCGTTTTAATGCCTCTTAAGTGCTAACTGTGAAATGTTATTCGAGTTTTGTGTTTCTTGACTTTTATTATTGAATGTATTTTCTGTATCAAATACTGAATTCTTTTTACAAACTATATATATATATATATATATAAAGCACTAAATAATCACAACTAGGTACTGAACATTTTCGCCCCAGCCCGGGGTCGAACTAGCGACGTACGGCACCCACCGCCTAGCAAGATTGTCAAACCAGTGCGTAAGTCAACTCGGCCACAACGACTTCCCTAAAAAGGAAGTTTTGTTATATATATATATATATATATATATATATATATATATATATATATGTGTGTGTGTGTGTGTGTGTGTGTGTGTGTGTACTCTTCACTACTTTCACCTTTTCGTATCAATGTTTGTACTGAAATTCACTCTATCAGATATCAGTAATGGAGTCTAAAGACAAGGTAAATTACTTGTGTCACTTATGAATTTTAATTCTTCGAAACAAAATCATCTCTATGTTTTAAAAAAAATATCTTTACTCTTAATACGCATATTCTCATTCCATTCGCAGAATAGTTATCACTAATGTGTTTGAAAATTGCAACCAAAATATATCCTACCTTTTCACAGTAAACAGTATCTAATCTTTCTGTACATTCGCCATAGTACCCACAATCGTTACCATAACATTTAACACACTGTGAGAATGATTTTCTCTCTATTTCGTTTACAGGCACACCTGAAGATTGAGAAATCAAACACACTTGAAATTAATGTACGATCAGTTTATCGTCAAAATGTAGTATATGTCACAAATATTATGTTTTATCATATAAGTGGTAAGGATTAGGCCGATTCTGCACTGTGCGATACGAACAATCTAATTGAAATCAGATCCTAGGATATGCTCACAATCACTATAATAGGATCTGACATAACCCCATTGGCGGTCATGTCTACATGACCTTTTGCTTGGAATATTCATGAAAACTATCAGCCAGTCAGATTGCGCCATACAGACAATTATGGCTATTTAGGCGGTTCCCGGCAATTCGTAAACAAGTTGTAGTAATCGCTTTCCCACGAAGTTTATTGTACACTATAAAATTGTTCTCACATAAGGAATTATAAATTTTCGCAATAATGCTGAATCTATTCCATTCATACAAACAACAAAACGTACGATATAAAATATACACAAATTAAATTAATTGTGAATTGCGATTTATGTATGAATAGGGATGGGTATGATTTGAATAGTTTTCAAGATACAATCTAATTAAAATCAGATCCTAGGATACGCTCACAATCGCTATAATAGGATCTGACATAACCCCATAGGGGGTCATGTCTGCATGACCTTTCGCTTGGATTATTCATGAGAACTATCAGCCAGTCATATTGCGCCATACAGACAATGATGGCTATTTAGGCGGTTCCTGGCAATTCGTAAACAAAGTGCTGTAATCTCCCCCGCGAAGTTTATTCCACACTGTAAAATTATATATTCTCGCATAAAGTATTTTAAACTTTCGCAATAATGCCTAATCTATTCCGTTCATACAAACAACAAAACGTACGATATGAAATACACCCAAATTTAAATTAATTGGGACTTCCGATTTATGTATGAATAGGGATAGGTACGACTTGAATAGTTTTACTTAAATAACGCGAGGAATATAACGTCAGTCGACGTAAACGGTGCATGGTGACGTCGCATCTAGCTGCGATATGTTTCCTTTCAAACCAAACAATCGCAGCCATTTTCCTTCAATTGTGAACACCGACGATTTCAAAGCCGACACGCTGATTGGCTGACATAAAGTTCATCTGAACATGACCCCTAATCGGGTTATGTCAGATCTACTTACGCAGAGTATACGACGCGGATCTAAGAAGTCTGATTTTAATTAGATTGTTTCAAGATGGTTTACTTAATTAACGCGAGGAATATAACGCCAGTCGACGTAAACGGTGCATTGTGACGTCACCTCTAGCTGCAATGTTTTTTCCAAACCAAACAATCGCAGTCATTTTCCTTGAATTATGAACACCGACGACTTCATAGGAGACGCGCTGATTGGCTAACATAAAGTTCACATGAACATGACCCCTAATCGTGTTATGTCAGATCCAAACTTCCACCAGAGTTCGTTTGCTCACAACCAAACTCTTCCACTTAGACATTATGGGATAGCGATTTCTTAGGCCGCGTATACTGTGACGTCACTGTAGAATGACGAAAATACATAACGTCAAACGTAAACAACTTTCAAAACAAGAACGTAAACATCAAGTTCATTACTTTACACAATAATTTGAACAGAGTCTCCCTACTTTTTAATGATCTTTTGATCATTTTATGTTTAAAATAAAATCCATACTTTTATATTAATGCTCTTAATATCAATATCTTCAAACTTTTAACTGCGAACTACTTCTTTAGTGTTATTTGCCTGCGTGATAATCGCGGACTCACAATATACAAATCTGTATATTGTGCTGCGTCACATAGGAGAGGTCTATTCGTAGGTGACGTAATGAGGCCTCGACGGGGAGTTTGATGTCAGATCTTCTTACGCAAAGTATACAGCGCGGATCTAAGAGCCTAATATTAATTAGATTGCGATACGAATGACGTCACAATAGTCGATATCAACGACCGGCACAAAAACCCATAACACATGAAAAAATGCATATCAAGTCGGATATTACGTATTCGCTCGTAACAATCAACGTATCAATGTTTATACCATGAAAGGCGAATATAACGAATAGTGATCAATCTCATAACTAGAAGATTTTCCTTGCATGTACGAAGCTAAAACTTTGAACCCCCTGCAGGCCTCACCTGCTTATTTCTTATGTGGGAAATGGAACACGAAATATAGCACATTTGGTATCATAGTAATGGTTGTTCACATTGGCTACCCGCATAAGAAATGTAAGTAGATAAAGCTGATAGGCCGATATAGTTAGTATAGTGAATTAGAACTCGACTACTCGAGTGTGACAGATAAGTCTGTTTCCCTTACCAAGTTATTGGGCTCATGGCGGGTGTGACCGGTCGACAGGGGATGCTTACTCCTCCTAGGCACCTGATCCCACCTTTGGTATGTCCAGGGGTCCGTGTTTGCCCAACTCTCTATTTTGTATTGCTTATAGGAGTTTTTAGATTGATCACTCTTCGCTATCTTCACTTTTCATTCATAAAAATGAATAATAATTTTATTCGTTAATATTTCATCATTATTATACCTCTGTATGAAAATTCTATGTAACGCGTAATCTGATTGATCTAGACAGTCACGTGCAAGGGAGGATAACAAGACTTCATATCTCCCTCAAAACACTCGGATCACCCTGGCCGACGCCATCTCACCTCGGATGTATGATGTTTTCCTCCATAGTATGTGTACCAGTGACGTATAACAACATTCTAACGTCCCTGATTAACTGGAACTACCAACAGTTCCCGCAAAATACAATCCTTTCCATGATACAACACTCTCAATGTTTGTAACGATTTCTCTTTGAGAAGTATGTTTTTTCTCGAAATGGAGGGCAGTTTTCAAACTCAATAAATTCATTCAAAAAAGCCATTTTGATCACTACTTTCTAATAGGGCAACACCAATATTTTTTTTTTGTTCGTCGGATCCGAGCGCTCATATTTAAATAGAACGTAAGAAATAATATTAATTTAAATTTTCCGCTTCCGGATTTTTCGGTTAATTTTCCGCTCCATTTTTTATTTTAGTTTTTAACAAAACCATGACTGCGCTTAGAAATAATGGTATTTCGACTTTGTCAGCAAAAACCTGAACAACATCGAATATTTTTTAAAACACGCGGAGACACTCGAAGCACACTCGAGACAAGGACAACTATGCCGGTATTAGTTGTAATAATAACCGAAAAGAACGGAGGTGTAGATCTTACAAACACAACCATGAACTTTAGTGGTAAACAGTTGGAAAGACAGTTTTTAACAAAAAAAAAAAAAATTAGTCTTTTACCCAGTTTGGGATCATTGCCAGTTCCGAATCACTTTGTAATTATTTTCTAAAACTACTGTACTAATTATTGAAATGATTTCTACTTAGAAAGGTAAATCACGTTTGAAATGATTACTGAGGGATACAAAACTTATGCAATTTTTATTCAATCCAGCTTTATTACTTGTCATACTTCTATAATACACAATGACTTCGACATCTTGGTAATTTTCACGCGTGGGAAAAATCGCGTTGTGGGGAAAAGTCTGTAGCTAAAGTATAACCACGTTTCTTGCACAAAACATTAATGCATTTAATTGATATATCTTTCAGCAATAGCATCAATAAATATTTCTTTATTAAGTGTATTGTAGTCAAGATGTCTTACCAAAGAAATACCATCTACTGAACCAATTTTGGATCAGTCGTGTCTCACGCGTAATATTGAACTTAGTTTTAAACTTTGGGCAATATTTCAGTTCATATTAATGACACTCTTGGATTTATACAAGTAGTGTCAGATATAAAAAATCACAGTTTTTAATAAACGCAACAAACTTTTTTTAAATTAGAAAATTGAAACTGTCCATATACTAAGCATTGCGTCTAGATTTACTTCTTGAAATTAATATTTAAAATGTATACTGTAGTTTATTCAACTTTAGCATATTTGATTTTAGAACTTTTTTTTTCATCCCAAGTTTCCCACCCATACCAAAACCGCAGGAAAATGGCGAGAAACGTTTATTCCGTGTAGATTTAATGTTATATTATGAACAGCCTTAGAGAAAGATAATTATGAAAGCTAATTAAGAGAATTTTGAATGCCGCCTTTTGGCTATGTCTAAATGTGAAGCTTTGAATATTGTTCAAATTTAACTAGTGTCTGATTTAATTTTATTTCTACAAAAACCAGGTATATCTTAAACGGAATAAACATACAGACATACTGATTTAAAGTATGAGACCGATTGAATGTCGGATCGGATCAGTCAATGTTCGAATCGGCCAGTCGTTTCAAACATCTTCATGATTCGGAACTCGCGGTGTGATGCAGAACGGACCTATGAACTTGGGTTTGGAAAATGTAAAGACCTGTGACATTTACAGCAATTTTCAGATATTTTTTTTCATTTGAGAAACTTCTGTATTTCTCACAAGAAGATTGAAACCTAAATTATCTTCGTGGTACCGTCAGCAATCGTGAATGAAAATGTGATCCGGAACTGGGGACAGTATATTTAGTCTTGAAATGTATGTACATGTACAAATGCAATTTTAAATGCATTCACTGAATTTTGTTATTCATTTCTTCATCAAATAATGAACTTCTATACACAATGCTTTGAACACGTAAACTAAGCAATTATCACATTTGGGGTATAAACAAAATGTCTTACAGAAACACCGCCTGTAAATTTGCATATACTGAATTATCAATATGTGCTGTCATTTTGTCACAAAAAATTTAATTCAATGAAAATTGCTCAATATTATATATTTCAGCAATAACTGCACGATTTGATTATTTCAAACACTTTTTACCTCCAAAAGCAGGCACAACATGAATTATGTACATAATTTTTGATAATTAAATAATTAAAGTCTTGAAAGGCAATTATTCTTCCATATATATTTCTTTACACCAAAAAGTGGTTTAGTCTTATTAGGGTTTCTCTTGTTTTTGTGCAAAATAAATGTTTTTATTAGTCATTTTTATATATTCCTATGCCATTAAGAAATTTTGAGTAAAACAAATACCATTACTTTCACAGCTAAATGTCCCTTTAAAAAAAAATTAGAATATTGGTTATTTTACATGTTCAGGTGATTTTGAATATACTTTTCATTGTTTTACAATACAAAAGTTTAAGAAAAAAATATAATCGCTCGCTTTGTTCTTTTACCATACCGCCTGAAAATTATGTTAAAAATAAATTTTAATATTATAAATAGTAAATCGCTCGCTCGCCCCAATTTTTTGGGGTCATTTGTCCGAAGAACAAGAAATTTTATTGGTGTCGCCTAGCGGCAGTTTGTTCCCGGGAGAGTAAATAGACGAACGCATTACAAATGTTAGGCGTAGCTACATATCAACTCACGTCACACATCCGAGGTTAAATGCAGGGTACCGGAATCTGCCGAAGTTTGGCGAATGCAGTGGCGGATTTAGAGGGGGGCGCCCCCCCCCCCACCATAAATTTTCAAATTTAACGTAAATCGCGGTATCTTGTTTCGGAAAATGTACTAAACGACATAAGAAGCAATAATTTCTTCCACTTCTGGAGAAATAAATGACAAAATCTCTTGATTTCTTGTATTACTTTATTGGGAGAACTTAATTTTTTCCAAAAACCCTTAAAATTTGGGTCATTTTATTAATTTCACCTTATCAAAATGATAAAAATAGTACAAATGACTAAATAGGAGAAATAATTCAAGCCCGATAAAATCTGTAAAATCCAGGAGCTTCGGTCCCTGGACCCCCACCAGGGCTTCGCACGGGACCCACTGCCTCATAAAGTGGCGACCCCCGTAACCGCAATTCCTGGATCCGCCCCTGGAATGTCCCTCAAACATCATATATCTCCATTATATTTCACCCCTTCTGCAACCTCGAGCATTTTTTAAAATATTAAATTTGCGTCAAAGCATAGACATATAACAGAGGGACCGCTGACTTCCTTTCGCGCCAAATTATCTTCCTGTTTTCACAGCGCCCTCACCGGGAGTCATAAGCGAAACTTCCTGTTACAGAAATGGCTTGTAGTGACGAAAATCTGGTTGATGTTTTCAAGGTAAAAACATAACTAAAATCATTATCATAACCTGTATATTTCAATTTCACAGAAGCAAAAGAATAATAGAAATTGCAACGATCAACCATACCATGATATGCCAATAGAAAGTATTTTGAGATGGTACCTAAGTAGGCCTGGCCCAGTTGAAAAGTTAATTACCGGTATACCGGGCTATAGGTAATACAAGGCATCCCTGGTATCGTAATCATAATTACACAGTATGTCTAAGTAGCCAGTCTATATTTTAACCATGCACATATACAGAACGATATATCTATGAATACAAGACGCAATATCATGTCACTCCGTGTGTGTGGGGAGGGGGGGGGGGGGTATGCAAAACTTCAGAAGCCTGCCGGCGTTAATTTGTATTAAATTGTTCTTTTTACATTATTTTCATTGGCTCAGGATATAGGAGATGATACTTTTGAGGAACTTGACATGCCAACAGCTCCAGAGAAAATAAAAATTACATGTTTATCAGAAGACTTGATCAACAAGGTCATTATCCAGATTAAAAATGACATGATTTTGCCCGCCGAAGTTAAACGACCTCTTGAATCTATAAGTGGTAATTTGCATTTATTGTGTCTATTTGTTGATATTGCGAGATTTCTGTTGTGTTATTATTTGGTGTTTTTATTTTCTTCTTCCAGGTTTCATCTTAACTTTGTTTTTGTTCTTTATATGTGGTAGCTGAGAAAAGTACACAAATTGACTTCATATTTAAATTGTCAATTTTGTCCTTTGATCACTGACTGCAATTTTTATACTTCATGATGAGGAATGGTTACAAATTTGAATGATCTACATAGTCTGGTCCAAGGGAATGTGAATAATAACATTCAGGAAATGACAAGTCTGTATCCTTTTTACAAGTTGAAATAATTAAAAACACTAAAATCTTTCTTGTTATACTTATATGATTTATATACAATATGGATGTAAATATTTTACAAATAATTCATGGAAATGTCAAACAGTTAATAACTCATATGTTAAAACTTTGTTGTTATTGTATGAAATTAACATAACAACTGTCCTTTACAGCTGCTGACTTGGTTCCAGCTCTTCAGCAGTTAGACACCATCATGAAGGCAGAAGTATTCTCTAGTGCAGCCAAGGAAAAGGCCTGGCATAATTTCCATCTCATACAGGCAGATGTTGTGCAGAAACTTCAAAAAGTTGTAAACAAGCAACAATTGTCAGCTTTCATATCGATTAGAACAGCTGAAGAAATTATTAGAGAGAATACACTATCTTCGAATTCTTCTGTAAAATTAGACACAAAAAATGTCCTGAGAATTGGGGAGAGAGATATTATTGCATACATTGCAGGCTTCGTATTGTTTCGATGCAAACAAAAATTGTCCTCTTCTTTTGATGTCAAAAAATATATGAGCAAACTCATTGACACAGACGGAAACACTAAATTAATTTCCATAAAATCCAGAGGTGGTCTAACCCAGCCCTCTTCTGAAGCGATAAATTTCTTTGTAGTTTTAGAACTTGTGTTTAGAAATTCATGCACAGCAGTGTCAGTTCCAACACTTCAACAGTTCACCAATACAATTTGTCGAGAAAATGACGCTATGTCCATGTTCTATGATTGCACTTATCATTCAGAATCAGATGTGGTAATGCAAGAGAAATTATTTTTCACAATGCTATCAATATTTCACAGAGTAAGATGTCATGCTAGGTGCAGACAACTCATGGAAATTTACTACTTAAGAACAAAATCTGCTAGCAAGCAAAAAGCTCTACGCAAATGTATTGACTGATTTTCAAATTCAAAAATAATCATGCAATTTTGTCAGTGTGTTTATTACAGCTAAGTTTTCATGGACTGTTTGTTATAACAATGAGTCTTTTTTTCTCCCGTCCTTTTTGCAGTATTTTCTTTGGGCACAAAGTTGAAGGCTAAGCTCCTCTGAACTGAAGTTGGTTTTCTTGGTAACTATAAAACAGAAAACAAAACAAAACAGCAAATGTTTCAAAGTTCAACAGTAACAACTACTAATATACAAAAACTGCTAACAAGCAAAAGCACTACATGTATATGTTGACCAGATATTATGATTTGTTTTTCTTCCCCAATTTAAAAGTGCTCTAAACTACACCTACCCACCCCCTTTAATGTACTGCATTCAACATTGATGTGACCAATGTCGTGCATTAAATAAAAATAATGAGCTATAAAACAGTTTTCTTTGATCCACTGTAAATTGAAGAAATTACTGAACACTTGGGTCAAAATAATGTAAACATATACAAGAATTTTCAACCCTCTACCCATCTTAGATCCACCATAACTTTTTCGAAAATGATTGGATCCTCATTTTCCGACAATGTGCACATCTACAAATGACAATGAAGCATTGCAGAGATTTTCAAGTGTATCTAACAAGTCATACAGGAGGAGAAGCATTTTCAAGATTTTCAGACAGACGGACAGAAAGTACAAAAACAATGTCTTCCCCCAGAAGAGGGGAGACATAATTAACATTGATTTTCAAATACAGAATTGGATATATATACAACTTTGTTAAGTAAGCTTCTTTTAGTTATGTTTTAAGCGTTTTAAGGGACTGTTTGTTATGACAATGGGTCTTTTTTCTCCTGCCCTTCCTGCAGTGTTTCCTTTGGGCACAAAGTTGAAGGCTAAGCTCCTCTGAATTCGAAGTTGGTTTTCTTGGTAACTGTAAAATAAATAGTAGGTATGTCAAAGTTCAACAATAACTTTTTAAAATATTTACAAGAAACTGCTAGTAAACAAAAAGCACTATGCAAATAAATTGACTATTTAACATTGATTTTTACTTTTATCTCAATTACAGATTAGAAAGTTAAAAATAAGAATTGCAAAATACCCGAACTGGTGAATTGTTGGGTTGTCATGACGAGTACCCAATCCTCTGTGGCGACCAAAGTGCTCTTCAAGTGGGTCCTGACAGAAGACATTGCTCAAAACATATGGCACCCCCTGTTGAAGCAGGTATCTTGTTGCCTCAATGAAGGATTTCACTGAAATAGATAATTGCACATAAATTAGGTTATGTGCGCAACTACATGTAATAGTGTAACATAATTAAACTAATCCTATAACTTACCTGTCATGATAATGCCCTCATGAGTTTGATACGAAATGAACATTTTGTTCTGCTCCGTCTTCTTATAGCCTGGTCGGGACCTCACAGAAATGATCCACTGATTGAAATATTCTAAGACTTCATCCTCGAGGAACTGCAAAATTGATACATATACAGTGATCCCCCGTTATAATGCCAAAATTGTACCTCGGCAATTTTGGCATTATATCGGGGGAGGGGGTATGTGTACAGGTGTCATAAGAAATCAAACAAATTTTATCTACTACATCGTGCTTTGAATGCCTGGATAATCCCAGCGTCCAGTGGTCGTAAATGACTAGTAATGGTAGGGGTATTTAATGATATCCAGTTTTTGTTTTACGTCCAACACGCTTAGACTTCGGTGTATCTGCCATACTCCGATTTCAAAAACAATACTGCGTTTTTGAACTCAGTAGATTATAATTTACATAACTTATAATCTGCTCCAAACTTTGATACCTTGGGGACTAATAGCGGATAATTGCCTAAGCCTGCTCACTGAAATTGTCCTGCCGTTGATTGGCGATAATTAGCGGGGGTGATTATAATGGTAATTGACCAAATCGTACCTGTAAATAGGTTGGCGGTATGCAGGGGATGACAATATAAGGAGGTTTTACATAGTGAGGAAAACAGGACTTTGAACTTTTTTGGCGATATGCGGGGGTGGCATTATAACGGGGGATCACTGTATTATCAATATAAATGCATTATTCAAGGTCCCTTCATATTTCTGGCAGTAACTTCCACTGATTGAGTTATTATTACCTGAAATCTTGGGTCATTTTGTGAAGTGTAGGGTGCTACATCTGGTTTTCTCTGGAACACAGACTCCCTCAATGACCGCACATTCAGGCAATCAAAAAATCGGTTCACCAAACTGAACAACCTAGCTGTCTCTGACACCTCTGGGCCATAATAAGCACGCATGACCTGTGCCACAGAGTTACTTAAAACCTAATAACAAAATTGTACAGATTACAGTATGAAAATGGAAACATTGATAACTTGTATCTGCATTCAATTTGGGGTTTTTTCCATACATTTTGCGCATGAATATAACAATTTTGAATTCAAAACCAAGACATTATGCATGTACATGTATTTTCAATTGTCATTATGCAAATGCTTAGGAAATATTTGTTTGGGGATTTCTTTTTAAAATATGCAATGGACATCTTACATTTGCATACTTCTAAAAAGTTTTAAAACTCAAAAATATTAAATGATATGCACTTTACTATATTGAATCATTACCTGAACTGCCAGTTTGACAGACATGGTGGAAGATGGTGTCAGGTACACATGATCATGGGTTAGTTTTGTTCTGTACAACTGGCCCCTTGTGTCATCATTATATATATCCATCACATGAGACCACAGAATGAACCGACCATTATTCTGTTTAAAAATGTATACACAGGACATAAATGCACAACTGCATGTAGGTAAATTGTGTGGACATTCAAAAACTTGTATGATGTTTAAGCACTTAAAAGGTATTTCTACTTACCCAGAGGTACCTTGATCCACCTGTCTTTGATCTGTAGACATTGTTTCTTATTGTCTTCACAAGGTGGGGAGCATCAGAGATAAAATAAATATATCTGTCCTCCTCAGTGAATACATTCTTTGTTTTGAAGACAACTGGTTCATTTCCTACTTTGTGTATTCGATACAACCTCTGATTGGCAGAGGCTTTATCACTAGTTGATGTTATGACCTGAATATGATAAAAAATAAACCATCCTCAGATATCTGGTGTATTATGAGACACATTTTTAGTGGGATGAAAACTAATGAAATATAAACTGTATCATTATTGCAGCAATGATCTTCAGCTAATAGTTATTATATTGGTCTGGTATTTAAATTGATAGTCTTATTTAAATCAAAGTACAAATATGCAAAATTCCATACTTTCAGTTCACATGTCATTTCTAAGTATGCCACAGCACTCCAAAAGAGAGGATATAATTCATCGGCAGTGGAAGTTCTGGTAGGAAAATGGCCAATACTCATTTTTATGTCACGAGTGTTGCGTGTTTTAAGAGAAATTATCTTAGAGATTATCACCATACTTTTTAAGCTTCATTTTGTATTCTATTTATCTTACATTCATAATTATTTCTTAAGTTTATATGTATTCTACTTCTTTTAATCTGTGTTTATTTTACTAATATCTGTCTGTATGTATGTTATATGCAGGACCATATTGAAAACTAGCGTTATCGCTAAATATGTAATCCTGGTTAAATAAAGGTCTTATTATTATTATTATTATATGTGGGAATTAATGCCAACAACCATGAAAACCAGCACATGGGTTGCAATTTTCATTGACTCATCCTACAATATACAAAAAAATTCAATGAAAGGGAGAATGGAAATTAATTTAAATATGTATTAATAGGAGAAGATGAAAAAAAAATTAAGATTTTTTCCCCATATCTTACTTTCAACTTATACCCGTACTTTATATACATTTATATATTATGTATGATATTTACCTCGTTGAATGTCCAAGTATCTGGATTTGTGAATCCGATGACTTGGCCACTCCGTCTGTCATACACCAGGTCGGACTTTATTTTCATTTCGTCATGAAGGAGAGCAACAAATCTCTTCTCGGAGGGAAGGTCTGCTGCGATCTTTCTTAGTTCCTGTAAAGTATATATGTTGACTGTATTTCATATTAGAAAATAAATCAAATGCCCCCTGTTTACAAAATATTCCTTCAAAAATCGGTGATCTAATTGAGTTCTTATAGTTTTTAATTTGTAAAATCAATATGAGAATAAATCATATTTCAAATAAATCAAGTGAAAATAACCCAAATCATTGATTTAGTGTCAGATCTACTAGCTCAAAACATACCTCAAACACATGTGGTTGAAAGCCAGTTGCTGGTGTTATAACATTGGTATAGTCCCTCAATGTTGATTTGTTTGGTAGTTTTAAAACACCAGATTCTTTAATGGCCTCATATGCTCGAGAACTTTGATACTGCAAGAAAATGGCAAATCGTATCATCATGGGATGCCACCTCATACCCTTTGGATTGGATTGAAATGCCTTTTTCTGCTCCTTCCAAAACAATTCCAAAAAGTTGTCTTCTGGAGGATTGTTTTCTATTGAAGAATAAAGTCCCTCTCCCACTTCATTTGTTACTGTCTCCGTCATACCTACATTAAATGAACAAAAGAAGAAATTTCATTAAAGGTTTAAAAAAATTTATCAAACACATATACTGTAATCTGCATACATGTAAGCTAAATCAAGACAATATTCAGTATAATTTTGGCACCACCCTACAATTAAAACCCTTACCACTGGGATCATGAAATTCACAATTTGGAAGAGGCATTTCTGCTCCACATTAATGCATTTGATTTTTCTAAAAGATTGTGTGATTATAGAATTTTTTTTTTTTTTTACTACTGGTCAATTATTGCCCCATGCACCCTTATGGCACCAGGGATGCAGGAATCCTGATACTTACAATTAATATCCACCTATCCCAAAGATGTTTCATACCCAATTTGAAAAGAATACGTAGTAAAATGTTCAATTGTTAAAATGACAACAGACACTGACCAATTGAGCACTAAACTAACACTTGAAGTATTAAATTAAGTAATGAAGCTAATTGCAAATCATCATAATGTTTTGAAATCTGTATATGTAATATTTTCCCATTAACAATTAAGATAGACAGGTTTATAAGTACCATTTGTCAGGGATTGTACTTGAGCTTGAATTTCTCTGAAACTATATCTGGATGCCTTGACTTCCTTAATCAAGTCCTCTTTGGACAGGCGAGAGAGTGGTGTTTTGGGGTGAACTGTGATCTGCATAGTCGATGATTTTCCATCACTAGCGCTCCCACGTAAACTAGTGCAGGCTGAGCAGACGGGTGTGGATTCATCTGAGATCAAACCTCCAGAACATCTTTGAGATCTATTAATAATACATGTACATGTATATAATCTGTCATTTAAAATCAGCATATAGATCACCACATGCTTTAATTTTCAATTTCTTATTCAATATTGAATGAATTTTACCTAACAGTTTCCACTTCAGGTTTAACATTCCTCACAACAGTAGAAACAAATCTAAAACATTTTTCCTTATAACTACCATCAGGTAACCCTGCACACTTTCTGATGTTGTCAATTTCTTGGAGGAATTTACTGATGGAAATCTTCCTTAAATTTGTTTCCTTATTCTTCAAAAGTACCTCTGCATTAAAATAATTCAATGTAAGTTAAAGTAAATTAAATGATGTGATGTAAAATGTTCATGCAATATACAATCCATTTGCTGGATATTACTATTCATACATTGCATTCCTAGAAAATAAATATATTTCATGTTAGTAGTGTTGGTAATTTGGATTAATTGTTTATCAACTTGTTTTTACCCCCAAATCGGACAATGACATTTAAGTTAATGTCTACTGTAATTGTCTTTTCCAGTGATCTTGATGTCTGGTCATACATTCCAAAAACAAGGATGTTGTCATCTGTCTTCAGAATACTCCAGCCATGAAGGTCCTTAACATGAATACTTTTCTGTAGATCAGACAGAGATAAATAGGTCACTCTCTCAGGGACAGGTGGTGATGGACGTTTCGTCTATAAAATATAAAGATCACAAAATGAGTATGAAAATACATAGTAATTTCTAAATGCTTTTTATGGCAAGCAATACTTATTGCTCTTTAAAAGGAATCAAAGTTGGTCAAAATTTGTTGTATAAATGATATAAATTACAAATTATCATTTTGAGAGTTTTTAAAACAACATTACAACAAGTCTGACTATATAAAAAGAAATCCATCAAAATTGAGTTACTCATAAGTTATCAATAATATAATATTTTGATGATTAAAACAAACACAATAAAATGATATGTAACTTGTAAAGTAAAAGTGAAAACAATGAAAATGTAACAGTAAAATAAAGTTTTAAAAAATCCATTAATTTCATTGGTAAACAGGATTGTTTACCTCTATAAAAATGATCTGCCATAAGATGTTTGTCACAATTCTATAAATGAGCATTTATCATATACTGTACCCTTTTTCAAATATTTTTACCCCCCCCCTTTTTTTTTAAAAATCATTAATTAATTCTCAAAGAGTTCAACATCTTTTGACAAATCATTTTCTCATAACTTGTGAATAAATAAATCATCTTTATTTTTCAAATTTGCAAATGTCTAAACTGAAAGAGAAACCAATCTTTTGCTCATATACCGGTGGATGTCTGGGCGGAGGACAGGGTGTTTCTATAGTTTTCTTTGGCATATATAATGTGGGCAAACTCCCAGGAATTAGTTTGAAACCTTTGCCTTCAAAATTTATAGTTTTCATTAAAAAGCATAAATATATTGTTCAATTCAAATATGTATATGTAATTTATTGAAATAACTTACCGTGAAACAATAAATTCTTTTCCTCAAAATGCACCGAACAAATATGCGAAGTGTTCGGATTAAAAAATCTATCACTGCGATTGACAGCTGCTATCAATTTTGATCGCCATTCTTTGTCCTGGGGGAAAGAAAAATAACTGATGCGCGTTAAATTGTTTTTCGTCTTTTCATTTGAGTTGTGGCAGCCGACCACGCAGCAATGCTTACCACCCATTGCCCAAAATATAGTAAAAACTTCAATCCGCCATTATATTTGTTTATTTACCATGACTCCCGGTGAGGGCGCTGCGAAAAATTTAACATCGAGCTCGTTCGGAACACTCGGACTCTGACGCAATGGGGGAAAAAATCCGAGAATCTCGAAAGAAGTCAGCGGTCCCTCTGTTATATGTCTCTGGTCAAAGTAAACATAGTTTATTGTGACGTCACAATAAGCCCGAGTCATTACTTTCATAATTCGTCAAGCACAATAAGCGGGTTTCTGATACACGGTTAAATCGCCCGGTTTTCGTTGATATAAAAACAAGCAAGTAAATCAGCATTCGAGGAGAATGGAAATACAAGATATAATTATCATGTCACTACCTATTTCATTGTTTGTACCTTCTAATACGTTGACGGTGCGGTGTTACCGTTAGAGCGATCTCAGCTACATACAATGTATAAATGAGTGGACTTTTTAAAGTTTTGCTTTGTTTCGGTATAATAAGCAGTTTATTACATGAATGTATGGTAGATATGAAGAAAATGAGGAAAATCATAAGCCCCTTGGGAAATAGGATTTTTCTTGGGTGAATACATATTAATATTTCCCTCACTATCATGCAATAAATGTATATTAACCAATCATACATCTGTTTTGAGAATTTGAAGGAGTTACGTATAAAATGAATATGAGGTGTGACGGTGTGAAGGTGTTCCACCTTAACTTTTGACAGGAATGAAACTACTAGTCTTAAATGATAAATATTTAAACAACCATTTAAGTATAAGCTGAAGATAAATCTGAATACGTTTACTGATATGGCAGGTTGTTGTACTTACCACGGTCAGATCCTATGTAGTGTTTTTTCGCTACGCCAAGCCATGATGGACCCGTCAATGTTACGTTAAGCCTGTCGCACGTCTGGTCAACGTCATTCAAAGATACATTACCCACCAAATAGGAAGAATGTTCCTTTTTACACATCTCCATTGATGACGTCCAGTTCTGATGTATGTTTAAAACTTTATGAAAAAAGTTAAGATAATGAAGAATCACCAATCTCATAAATACTATAAAGATTACCAAATTGGAAAATGAAATAGGAATGGCATAGTAAATACATACAGGAATTACGTGTGCTGATATCTCTATCTCTTTCTAATCAAACTTTTTTTGTTTCCATTATGTGATATTCTAGAGCTTTTATCCGAGTTCTGACAAATCGCTGTGAAGGACAAAGAGCAATTGGCAGCTGGCTCAAAGTAGAATCGATTGTCTGTATTACATTGTACAGCAACACAGTAGATTTCGTCTCTCTTTGTGACGTTGAAATCTGGTATAAGAAAAAGTTAAAAATTCACTATCAGTAAGTAGATATAGATAAGTACATATGTAATGCAGTTAATCGTTATTATTCGAGAAGGTTCAATTTCTTTGTTTTCGGGGTTAAATTATATGCATATGTATGCTCCCACATTAACAACGATTAATTAAGGAAAGCTCTCTGACCATTGTGTGTGAAACAACTTTGTTTATGATAGTTTACGTTTGATAAACCACAGTTTATTACAGTTTACAAATATGCGTAAATACGTTCTAAACGCCATTACAAATGTATAAATGGATTTTTTTTAAAAATATTCATTCCTTATAATTCACTGAAAGTTTTGAAGCAACTTATTTCATTCTGTTGATATATGTATGTGGTAGAAAATTGCAATTATAGCAACATATTGGAAAGGATCAATTCAGGGTAACAAAAAAAAAAACCAAAAAAAAAAAACCAAACAACCCAATTCTGTTGGGTCGGATTTGATTTTAGTCTTTAAAAAGCTTATCACTTGGTCAAACAAATGGAAGAAGATAATACAACCTATCATTGGGTCAAATGCTGTCTAACGTATTTCATACGAAATGTTAAGCCATTCTTTGCAGACTGATTTTGAATACGGATTGCTCCATTTATCTGATCAAGATTTAGGGCTCACGGTGGGTGTGACCGGTCCACAGGGAATGTTTTCTCCTCCTAGGCACCTGATCCCACATCTGGTGTGTCCAGTGGTCCGTGTTTGTCCAATTTTCTATTTTGTTCTCCTTATAAGAGTTACACATGTATGAGATTGATAAATGTTCATTATCTTCACCTTTCATCTGGCAACAAAATACCCATATCCAATGACATGGATCTGGCAACATCAATAAATCTATAACTCTGAAATCTGATTTTCACAAATCATAAACATTTTCTAAAATTCTCTTGAATATTCTATATGAAACAGCTGACTCCCTCAATGTGTGCTACACTGTAAATGTGGCGTCTGGTCATAATAAAACTCCGGTGCAATCGGAACATTACTAATTCTTTTCCGTCATATCGAGAAGAAAAACATTCGTTTTTTCTCGATTTGAGGAAAAAGGCCGAACAATGTTTCAATTGACTCTGATGAAATCTTGTGCATGCGCAAGCTGACTTTCACCCATAGCATCCGGTTTAACTTAGCTTATATATTTTCTGCATGGACCTCAGGGTTCAAGCAATGGACATGGATTCTGACTAGGTTATTGAAGGACAATACCGTAATTTTTATTTAGAATAAAAAAAAAAAGTGTTGAAAAGCCAAAAAGAAAAAAAAAAGAAGAAAAAATTAAAACGCAAATTTGTAGCGTGAAGTGGATTCGAAGCATGACAAATAGAAACCTTGGTATACAGTGTCATGAGGAGGATTACTCCTCCTAGACACCAGATTCCACTTGTACTATATCCAGGGGAGGTCTGTGTTTGCCAAACTCTATTCTGTATTGCTTATAGGAGTTATGAGATTAATCACTGTTCGTTATCTTCACTTTTGAAGACATATGACAAAAAGAGATTAAAAATGAAATACAATATTTTCGATCAATAGTTAAAGGATAAAAACTTTCCAACTGGTAGTTCATAAACGAAATACAGTCATTACACAAATAAATAAATAAATCTGTAATTCGCGAAAATTGCCCTACAAAACTCAATGCGTTTGGGGCCAAATTCGGCCCCGTGTTCAAATTAAAAGATATCCCTCAAAGTTCTTTGATAAGGTATATGTTTTTATAAAATGACTATCGCATGTCCGTAAGAAACTTTATTTCCATATAATACACACGTAAATACAGTATAGTTTACGATAACGTTGTGCCATTTTGACGTTACGTTATGCGACCTCTTGAACAAGAAGGCTGTGTCTTATTATTATTTTGACAAAAATAAAAGTGCACTGATACGGCACAGTATGTAATAACGAGAGGGTATGTTACATACAGTGGCAGAAATGGCGAAGGTATGTACAGTGTAACAATATTTTTGTGGTACATATCGTCGTCATCCGTGAAACGCTTTGCAACCAATTCTTACATCACGGCGGGGACTGCACCTTTATCGGCCGATTTCGGGACTGCACCTTTTTAGGCCGATTCCGGTGTTGTAGCATAGAATCCCCCCCCCCCCCCCGCATAGACCCCCCCCGGAAAAACGGGCCCGGGATAGACATTCCCCACGAAAAGATAGGCCTGGCATAGAATTTTCCCCTAGGAAGAATTAACCCGGGCCCAATATTCCCCCTAGGAAAACCGTCCCAGTATAGAATTTCCCCTTAAATGACAGTACGCCCCCCCCCCCCCCCCCTTCTTACATTTTAGCTATATATCCCTTTCCAGTTCTATTACTAGAAT
Source organism: Ostrea edulis (assembly GCF_947568905.1). Classification (NCBI taxonomy): domain Eukaryota; kingdom Metazoa; phylum Mollusca; class Bivalvia; order Ostreida; family Ostreidae; genus Ostrea; species Ostrea edulis. The sequence continues at coordinate 17,365,642 of NC_079170.1, read as the reverse complement.
TCTCTTGCTTATCTACACCCAGGAATTCTTATTATTTTCATTTTATTTTGAGCAGGGTCTTGTGTATCACAATCATCATCTTATGTTTGTTTTTTAAAAAGGAAATTATTCAAATCGCGTAATGGTATATCAAAATTCATTCATACATCTCAAGTTTTTGCTGTTATCCACCAGTATCTAACATCTGAAATAGTGAAATTGGGAAGAAGTTAATGTCTTTTTAGTTTAAAATTTCGAATTTAAATAAACGGTTACTTTTATTTATACAGTACATCTAATTTACTTTTTAGATATTTTAATTATATATGTTTTAGTCGACATTTTACGAAAAAGCCCAATGATATTGACCACGTTAAAGTCTTTTGGGAAGCATATTGTATTTACTATACGCAATTCAAAGTTATTTGTGTGTAAACCCAACTTCAACATCTAAAAAAAAAAAATCCTTTATTTTATGAATATCGTGATATCAATGAGCGCATATCTATTTCATTAAACTATAACAATTTAACAACACATATTTGTTTCTTTTTGTAACTTTTTTTTTATAACATGCACCTCTTTATAGCAATTATAACAAATTTCATTGATTATTATCTTCAATTGCATGGGTTTGCTTCATTCTATATTCATTCAAAAACTTCTACATGAGAAGAAAAAGATTGCGGTCGATGAAATCCGGAAACAGGAGGGGGGGGGGGGGTGGGGGGGGGGGGTCTATACCAAGGCGGTTTTTCCGCCCAGGGGGAAATTCTATACTTACTTTGTGCATAGGGGAAAATTATATCCTGGGGCGGTTTTCCCCCTATGGGGGAAGATCTATCCCGGGCCCGTTTTTCCGGGGGAAAAGTCTATGCAGGGAAAAAGTCTGTGCTACAACACCGGGACCGTCTTGTTGTGACATAGGGTGCCGTATCAGTGCACTGTGATTATTATTTAAAAAGTTTAATTGACTCACTCTGAAAGTTTTCATGAATTGTAAATGATTCAATGTGGCGGATGCTACAATTTGAACGGCGATTTGTGTAACTGCATTTAGTAATTGTAGAGTAACCCATATTCAATTAATTTTACCATTCAGCATTTGGTTTGTGTCTTTACATTTGGATTAAATTGCATTGTTTAAATATGAATTAAATGAGTATTAATTATATATATGGTGCGTGGGTAAATGAAACTATGCTTATGTGTATATATACACCATGCATATTAAATTTTCCCCCAAAGAACACTAAAGGTGTATTCAGCGAAGACACTAAACAATGCTACATTGGATACAGTGAAAAGAACATGAAATTCATTCAAAGTAATGTGAGAAGAAATATTAAAATGTTTTGAAATCCAAAACATCACATTGGGATTGAGAAGGTACTGCACACGTATTCAACACTGTCACAATGAAAAGAAAAACTAAACATAATCTTGCGGGATTTTAAGATTCAAGATTTTAGCATATGCACATCATAGTATGGAAAGCCGTAGGGTACCCCCACATTATTATTATTTTTCCCTATATAAAATACCAAAATTATAATCTCTTCCTAAAATAAAAATTTCCCCCTATTTGCCGATATTATTATTATATCGCAGCGATAATAACAATCTGTCCCGATTCTCAGATACCAAATTATAATTTCATCCCCAAAATAAAAATATTCTTAATTTATGACATTATTATAATTATAAATACTGCCGCAATAATAATAAAAACTGACCCGATTTAAAGTCACACTTTATCTTTATAAATATAATATTTCCACTACAATAATAATTACTGAACATCGCCAACATATGGAAAGCCGTAGGGTACCCCCACATTATTATTATTTTTCCCTATATAAAATACCAAAATTATAATCTCTTCCAAAAATAAAAATTTCCCCCTATTTGCCCGATATTATTATTATATCGCAGCGATAATAATAATATGTTCCGATTCTCAGTTACCAAATTATAATATCATCCCCAAAATCAAAATATTCTTCATTTATGACATTATTATAATTATAAATACTGCCGCAATAATTATAAAAACTGACCCGATTTAAAGTCACACTTTATCTTTATAAATATAATCTTTCCACCACAATAATAATTACTGAACATCGCCAACAATAATTATCTTTTTTATTTGAACGCTACAGAATATAATCTGTACTGACAATAATAATTCTGGACCAGCCAAAAAGACAAGATTATTATTTGGACGCTTGAAACAGAAAACGTTTGTCTGACTCGGATTCACAATAATAATCTCCGACTTCAGATTGGCAGATATTATATGAAGCGTGAAGGCAGATATTATTTGAAGCGTGACGAAAAGAAGCACCCCATTGAGAGTGATTAGAACGTGACGCAAGCGGCACGTATGATTACAGTACTTTTGTCTGACAGGCCTAACCGTTATTCAACTTATTGACTCATGGATAGAGGTAAGGCTACAATAACATACATGTGTGATTATGTGCAACGGTCAGGTACCTCATCATCTGTTAGGAGCTCTAAAAAGCTTAACATTGGCCATATTCTCAGACTAGGGTCATAGGGTCAGTGGGTTTTAATGAATTCATTCTAAATTCCCTGTTACAACTGATGTCACCAGCATCTTCCTCTTGAAAGAGTGTTCAAGCCATTGTAGCCCCATCATTTATTTGTAGCTTGAAAATGCTCCGATAGATAAATATGTATGAATCACTACATGTACATGTATATTATGACCCTATCACTGACGGAAGTATAAGTGACACAACTTAGTCGCTAGTAGTAGTAGCCTGTTGTCCTCAAAATAAGATAAGGCAAGGGTATTCAGACTGTCGCAGTCATCCAGTTGCTTTCGGTGGGGTCGAAGAATGGGGTGGGGGGGGGGGGGGGGTGCCAAACATCTCAGTACAATTGTCTCTCTGTAGATCTATATAGTATATTATGAAGACACAATAATGATATTTTAGAATGTAATTAAATTGTACAGTCCCAGGCACATAGTATTGGGGGATGGGACCCTCCTATTATTTTTTTTAACATAAAGTTTAACTTACAATACTATGAAAATGTTCATGGAACAATTCCCCCCCCCCCCCCCCCCCTGGAAGTGAATTGAAATGCAGTCATGTTAAATGGAAGGAAAATAACTTTTGTTCACCAAATAATACCACTATCCCCCCCCCCCCCCTTTGGTCTGTAATGTTCTATGGTGATAAATATTTAGGAAAGTTAAATTCAATTGTAGATATACTGTAGAATTCATTTGTTGTATGTAACTGATATTGCTCTCTCCTATTCGTAGTGACTTGATCACATTATACAATTATTGACTTTTAATGAGGTCTACTCGTAACTATATGGAACTAGTCGGGTATTGGTTGACCAAGACAGAGTAGACTGAATTCAAAAGTCAATAAACATTTTATTGAATAATCAGGAATTTTACAACATTTTTGACACTACAGACTATATAGTTCCCGCCTCCAGCAAATATAAACACAAAAGAAGATGTGTTTTGTAAAATAAAAACCCACCATAATTACTGGGTATATGTAAACAGTTTCTGAATCAAAACTGTTTTTAAAAAGTGGAAAAGAGTATTATAACAATAAATATTCCATCAATAAGTAATAAAGGTGTTTTGTCTCTTTGATACTTGGCGTCTGCCATTGTGTATCTTCACAACGACACATCCGTTAAAATGTGCAATTTGATTGGTTGATAAAATTGTAAGCAAATCTACAGTTTCTTAAGAGGGGAACCCGAATAAACCTCCTGGAACTTCATTTGAGGTGAACTCACTCTGAGTTACACCCATTTGGAAAGAGAGTCTGGACCAATCAGAGAACTTCAGTTCCTGATAATTTGATAAAGTATCATATTAATCTTTAACCTCATGTTACACCAATGGCAAAAAATTGCTTCAGTTTCAATCAACAATAATTACTAAATATTAATGTCGCCACTTTATTACGCAGGCGGTCTGGGGGCTGCCTTGAGGCCTCCAGGGGGTCCACAGCAAAGCCCTGATGGGGACCCAGAGGGCAAAGCACCCGGAATCTCCTGGATTTTTACAGATTTCATAGGGCTTGAAATACATCTCCTATTTAAGTCATTTGTACTATTTTCTATTTTTAATAAGGTGAAATAAGTATCAATTTTATCGTTTAGTATACTTTTCTAAACAAGATACCACGATTTACCTTAAATTTGAAAATTTATGGGGGGGGGGGGGGGGGGGGGCTGCAACCCCCCCCCCCCCCCCCCCCCTTAAATCCACCACTGCCCTTGGATTTCATAAGATAATGTTTTATATCTATAACATATATGTTCAACTACAACAGAATATAATTATTTCTAAACACTGAGAACTTGTTTTGCTTTTGGACCTGGATATAAAATGTATGAAATGAGACAGAATCTGCTCTGATGTTAAAATTCCATGCATGGAAGTTTAAAGTTTGAGATTTTGTCATATTTTTTTAAGGGTGTCCTCAAAAGATCTGTGTGGATCCTGGAACGGAGAATGGAATCGTTGCAGCATTTCATTGAATCCTGTTTAGAAGGAAATGGCAATTCAGTTACTTAGGGAAAATCTGGAGCAAATCAAGGTAACACAAATAAAATAGTGCTACATGTATATATCTATTTGAGATTTTACGCACGCAGTGACATGATATATTTATTATTAGTAGATCAAGTGAGCTTTTCTGACCACCTCTTGTCTGTTATCTGTCTGTTTGTAAACTGCATTTTATCTTCTCTAGAACCACCTGGCCAAGTTCAATTAAACTTGGCACAAATAGTCCTTCAAAGTTGGATAATTGGGATGTTTAAATGGAGGGTCACCCATCATTCAAAGGGGAGATAATCAAGAAAAGGCAAAAATAAGTGGGGTCATTTAAAAATCTTTATCTTGAGAACGACTGGCTAGACAAGTTGAAATGTTCATGAAAGCTTGACGACATAGTGTAGATTCAAATTTAGTCAAATTGTGGCCCATGAAGTAGGTTTATGCATTCAGAAAGGAATATCTTTTAAAAAGGTTCTTTTCCGGAATAGCAAGGTCATGTTTGTGATATTGATATTGGGGCATACCCATGATACTGTAAACCAACTTTTATTCGCATGTGAGAAATTTTCGTGAAGTTTGCGAGAACTCTATCATTAGTGTATTTTGTATTTGTTTAAGATATCTTGGTCGCGAATATTGGTCACCGAGAACCAGTTGTAAATTGCTAAATTGTCAACTAATCGTCATGAATAGAAGATGGTATAGAGTATGTGAATTGAAGTTAGGTTATGTCATGACCCTTAGGTTGGGATTACAATGAAAGGTGATGAACGAACAGTGATCAATCTCATAACTCATATAAGTAATACAAATTAGAAAGTTGGGCAAACACGGACCCCTGATACTAAATTGGTTGTCATCTGCTGTCATGGGTTAACAATTGAACATTTTTAACTTCTTCTTGATAACTACCTGTCCAATTCTTTTCAAATTTAGTATGAAGCATCTTTGGGACAAGGGGGACATAAATTGTAAATTTTAGGATTCCTGCACCCCTAGGACCTTAGAGGTGGGGCAAAAACTGTCCAAAATTGACCCATTTTCAAAAATCTTCTTCTCTAGAACCGCACGTTTAGGAAAAATTAAAGCATTAAGATGTGCAGCAGGAAGTCTTTACCACAATTGTAAATTTCATGGTCCCTGGGGTAGGGGTTCTGACCCCAGGGTGGGGCCAAACTTAGAATATAGTGTTTATGTGCAAGTTTGCTGATACTGTAGAAAATCTAAATGCATTTATACCAAGGAATAGCAGAAAAAGATGTACAAAAAATGGTGAATTTCACAACCCAGGGTTTTGACTCTAGGATGGGTCCAAATTAGTATAATCTTTTAATGTTGATATACCTATTATGCCCCCCCCCCTCCCCCCCCCCCCTTCAAAGAAGAGGGGTATTTTGCTTTGCACCTGTCATTCGGTCGGTAGACCACATGTCTGCTCAATATCTTGCGAACCATTCACTTGATCATAATGATATTTCATATGTGGGTTGGTTATGAGAAGAGGACCCATATTGTTTTTCAGGTCAAAGGTCAGTCTATTCTGGACATAGGAATAGACTGTCCGCTCAATATCTTGAGAACCCTTTGCTTGACAGACATCAAACTTGGTACACTGGTACATCCTAAGGAGTAGATGACCCCTTTTGATTTTGAGGTCAAATGGTCAAAGGTCAAACTGGACATAGGAATACACTGACTACTTAATGTCTAGAGAACCCTTTGCTTGACAGACATCAAACTTGGTACACTGGTATATCTTCAGAAGAAGATGACCCCTATTGATTTTGAGGTCACATGGTCAATCCACTCTTGACATAGGAAGATATTGTCTGCTCAATATTTTGCAGTGATGATACTACTATCAATTAAATGATGTGTGTGTATAACTCTTTTCAATTTTGCACCCTGGGGGCATATGTGTTTTACAAACATCTCTTGTATTTTGTGAAGCCTTTCATCAATGTATCCACTTATGAGGGCATTGAAGTTGTAAGAACACATCTTGTTTTATACTTTTGCTGAATGTTAAAATTTAGATCAGATTTCAGAACAGGAAATTATTTCTAGATTCCATAGCCCTTGGGAGTAGTGATAATTTTTCACTAGTACTCAGGTGACCGATAAATTTAGGCCTGTGGGCCTCTTGTTCAATTTATATACTGGGTATGTTGAATATGTCTAGAGATTCATTGTGCAATTATAATAGATTTTTTTTCTATTTTAGGTGCTTCACAATACTTCTATGCAGTTCAACAAAATATAGTGCCTCATTTACAGAGACTCATATTTAAACAATTTCCAAGATATTGATGAAGATTTTACATGTGTGGCAACATCTATTTTGCATCAGCATGATCTGCCTTTGCCTGACACCTTGAGAGACTGGACCTCTGCGCATCATCTCTACATATATCTGAGGGAGTGCATGATGCATTTGATGATTCTTTAACATCACGAGATGTTGTAGAATATACATTTGTTTCCATGACTTTGTACACTTGCTTTTATTGCCAGCTGATTTCTGTTCCATAGTTTTATGTATTTAACTAATCAGATACATTTTCATGTATTCACATTTTCTGGGGGTGTTTTTTTTATCCTTGAAATATTTTAAATGTGGAGCTTTACAGAATTTCATTTGGTATGAATGCTAAAGGCTTTTCATGAACAGAATTTGTTCTTTGAACTCTCCCATCCCACTCCACCATCCCCTACAAAAACACCCATGAATTTTGTCCAAGCCATACCTTTGTACTGTTAAACTTGCTAACCACAGGAGAAGTTTACAGAATTTTTTTTTATTTACTATGCATTTATATATTCAAAATGTTTAGCACCTTCTGATATGTATTATTAATGTCAGATATGTATGATTGTGTAATAAATTATATACATGTATTTATTGAATTGTCTTTGATACTTAAAGTGTTTGTGCTTTAATAGACTATGGTTGCCAAAGCAAGGTTCTGATCTAAAATAGTCATGTTGGTTGCTATAATGTAAATTACAGTATGCATCCACATACTTGTATATATATGTTTTAGACACTATGCCATGTGACATTGTTTAAATATTTTAGGGTTAATGTGATTAAGACAATATAACTCTTTGAACCATGATTGGTGTTGATTTCTCCTAAAACCCTCATTATAACAATTATTTAAAAGTATTTTGGAATTGATTCTCAGTTCAATGAAATATCTTTCTTGTGTATGTACTACCGGTACGTCTCAATGGAAAAAAAATATGTTTAACCTTCTTATATGGATGGTTTTCTGGTAGTCATTCTTTGTTAAGAAACACTAGACCACTTGAATATGGCAGATGCTTTAACATGTTTTGGTTTTTATTATATTTCATGAATTGATATAAGGTCCATTTCCCTTTTGGGGGTGGCATGGAACCTGAAATGAACAAACTTAAAAGTTCTTTACTCAAAGATACTTTCTACTAAGTTTCATTGAAATGCCAAATGAAAAATTGAAAGAGGACTTGCAACAATGACATTCTGATCAGACAAGCTTATTGAGGTCTTTGGCTCAGTTGTATGGAGTGCCAAATCAATATAAACTCAAATAATTTAAGGCATCTTTAATTATTTTGAAGATACTATCAATTCATTTGAAGCATGCAACAAGTCAATGATCTCTTCAAATAATTTTAACATATTTTCATTTCAGAATTTTTGCATACATTAATTGAATTGGTGATAGCAGTAATTATTCTGCTGAATTGATGTGCGCTATGATTGAATTGTTGCTCTCTTCAAATGAATTGATGATATCAACAACTGAATTGGTGCAAGCTACAATTCAATTGTAGAGAGCAATAATTCATTTAATGTGCACTGTAATTGATGTATTGCTCTCTACAATTGGATTAAATATAACATTAATTGACTGCAGATGTATGCAATAATTCTTTTAGAGAGAGCAACTAATCATCAATTCAACATTTCTATAATTGAATTAATGATCTTATTGAATTATAGCTCTCTTCTGTGCATTAATTCTTATACAAACACAGATTAAAATAATTAGATATATTTATACTGAGCTCCAAATTTGAATGTGAGCAGTATCTCCACCACATTGATATACACATCAATTAGATTATTAAAAAAGCAATAACTGAATCGTGCACAAATTTATTGCATGACAATCATGACAAATATAAGCCAGGGTTCTTTTAAAAAGCTTTCTCCTTGTAATTCTAAGGATATGTACAACAATATTTTGAAATTGAAAATTTTCAAATTTACTTCATTTCAATGTCAAAAATGAGGTTTTAGTAGAAATCTGGAGACTCGAACGCACAACCAGTCAGTTTGCTAACCTACTGAGCTACTTGGCTAGGTAGTTAAATAAGAAAGGAATAGATAAATGTTGCCGATACTGATTTTTTCATCCATGTTTTAAAAGGAAATCAGTCATTATGACGATGTAAGGTACCTCCTTAATTATACATTGTATGCACCCTTAGATGGTTGTGTGAATAGCTGGGAAACAATTAACTGCATGACGTATGTGTAGTTAGTACCACCTTTGTGAATTATCTAAGCAGAAGGGTGGTCATGTATACAAAATGATGTGGGATTTAGCGGTGGAGGTGCTACTTAGTACTGACACGCCCACTCCCCGGATAAGTTGTTCCTCTACCAGAAATGGACACCTCATGTGATGACACCCTATTCAGTACATTAAGAAATCAACATAAGACACAGATTAAAGAGATCCATGAAAGGTGAAGATAACGAACAGTGATCAATCTCATAACTCCTATAAGCAATACAAAATAGAGAAAGTTGGGCAAACACGGACCCCTGGATATACCAGAGGTGGGACCAGGTGCCTAGAAGGAGTAAGCATCCCCTGTCGACCGGTCACACCCGCCGTGAGCCCTATATCATTTTTGCGTAATTAAGCCCTAGGGTGGCCTGTGTTACGAAAAAAAAAACTGCCTGTGCAGCTGGCCAGTGTGTTTGATAAAATTCCCTTTCTATCTATCATGTCACAAAGACATAAAATGTTATACTCCGGCTCCAACAAAGATTTATTCATTGAATCATTCACATTTATCATCCTCCAAAAGAAACACATACCAGGATACCTTTTCGACAAACAATCATTTCCATAATAAAGTCAAAGTGAAACTATGTCACGTGATTTCCCTCTCGACCAACCGCTTGCACAGTCACGCATGAAATAATATCTGCCTTCACGCTTCATATAATATCTGCCAATCTGAAGTCGGAGATTATTATTGCGAATCCGATTCAGACAAACGTTTTCTGTTTCAAGCGTCCAAATCTTTTCCACCAACAATGATAATCTTGTCTTTTTGGCTGGTCCAAAATTATTATTGTCAGTACAGATTATATTTTGTAGCGTTCAAATAAAAAAAGATAATTATTGTTGGTGATGTTCAGTAATTATTATTGTAGTGGAAATATTATATTTATAAAGATAAAGTGTGACTTTAAATCGGGTCAGTTTTTATAATTATTGCGGCAGTATTTATAATTATAATAATGTCATAAATGAAGAATATTTTGATTTTGGGGATGATATTATAATTTGGTATCTGAGAATCGGGACATATTATTATTATCGCTGCGATATAATAATAATATCGGGCAAATAGGGGGAAATTTTTATTTTTGGAAGAGATTATAATTTTGGTATTTTATATAGGGAAAAATAATAATAATGTAGGGGTACCCTACGGCTTTCCATAGTGGGGGTACCCTACGGCTTTCCATACATGCGATTACATTTAATTTACATTTTCTTTTATTTTTCATTCCACCAAACACTTAGCCTAGAATAATTTATGTAACAACTTCCTTTTTATCTTTATTGTTTTCTGTATTTTCATATTCAGAAAAATATGTCCATTCACAAAAATACGATGCGTGTGATAAAAAATGAACTGAAAAAGTTAGATTTTTATGCGATTGACTAAAGTAAGGTATTTCACCCCTTTTGGGCCTCTAGGTGTTTTACAAAATGAAGTGACGCATGCGATAGTTGGTAAAATGGGTAGTAAAAACCGGGCCGGGCCGGGTCAGATCACCTTCGTAATCCGATTTTTTTTTTGTTTTCTTCGTTATTTTATTTTCGTTTGGTGTGAAACTTCTTAATCATAATCTGGATGATACATTGGATCTTCGCTACAAAAATTACGGCATAATTTTGCTTCACTGTGAAAAAATCAACGTTTGTTTATTCCAGGTTGGTAAAATGGGTAGCGAGGAAAAATACACATTTTTCTGCGATTACGATTGAACTATGTGACATAACAATGAAACTACACATGATTTAGATAAATATTATGATAATTTATCACCAAAATGCTGTAGCACTTGCTATGCGAGTCTTGTATATTTAATATTCACGATTTATTAAAACCCGGGCCAAAAGGAAACCGGATACGATAACCCGGGCCAGATATTAAAATTCCGAATAAAATGAGGATGTTAGGTATCACGTGCACGATCTCATGAAACGTGACATTGCAAGGTTCTTACCACTTGGGGGTGTCCTCATAAGAACCATCTTTTTAATTTAAATTTTAACCTAACTATCATTAAGTTACTTACGACGGCGTATTCGTGTTAATTTAACCTAGCAGAAAAAATAGAAATAATCGTTCCTACAATTTATAAAATGGTAAAAACGATGTAAAAAGTCGTTTCTACGATTTATTAAATCGTTTCTACGATTTACGATTTAGAAAGTCGTTTCTACGATTTAGAAAGTGATTTCTACGATTTAGAAAGTCGTTTCTACGATTTTGAAAGTCATTTCTACGATTTAGAAAGTCGTTTCTACGATTTTGAAAATCGTTCCTACGATTTAAAAAGTCGTTTCTACGATTTAAAAAGTCGTCTCTACGATTTAGAAAGTCGTTTCTACGATTTAGAAAATCGTAGAAACGATTTAAAAAGTCGTTTCTACAATTTAGAAAATCGTAGAAACGATTTAAAAAGTCGTTTCTACGATTTTTAGGTCTCGGGTGACATTGCAATTGCTTGTCGTCTGTCATCGTGCGTTAACAATTGAACATTTTTAACTTCTTGATAAGTATGATCATTCCAATTCCTTTCAAATTTGGTATGAAGCATCTTTGGGACAAAGGGGACATAAATGATAAATTACAGGACTCCTACATCCCTTGAGCCTTAAAGGCAGGGCAAAAACTGCCACAAAATTGAATAATTTTCAACAATCTTCTTCTCTACCACCACATACATGTAAGAAAAACTAAATGCATAGTGATGTAAAGCAGGGAGGCCTACCAAAATTGCAATTTCATGATCCTCAAATTTAACTTAAAATTTGACAAGCATATGCAGACTTACTTGAGTGCCATTTTGAAAATAAAATTTATGTACATATACTGTATTGTTAATTGTTTCATTTAAAAATTAGATATATAATACCATCATTTTATATTATGATTATGCACACTTCATATCTTGACGTTTTAAGATCATCATTTTTAAATTATATATCTTTTATTAATGGAAGAAATGAATACTAGCACTATAAATACAATATTTTAAGTCATTATTATACAGATCATAATTATTATGCTTAAAATGTTTTTAATTTTGAATAAATTACCATTTTTTATTTTTTTTTTATTTTAATCAGGCAGGGTATCCATAGTAATTAATTGCTCTCCATATAATCCTCTTTAAACTCTATCTTCAATTTAAATATTCATAAAGCAGGCATAATTTATCAGTCGGTGATATTTTTTTAGGACCATTATTATTGGTTAATTAATAAATCGGAATAAATAACGCCGTCCCGGGTCGACCGCATCCGGTTTCCTTTTGGCCCGGGTTTGGAAAAATCGCCGATAATTAAGATAAAAGGCATTTAAATGGTCAAATAATGCATTAAGTATCAAATTCAACTCTATGTGAATTGAAAAAATGCTATGTTTTCAGCAGCAGATGCATATTATACAGAAAATATGCAATAATGTGTGTTTTGGTCTCGCTACCCATTTTACCAAACAGATTTCATACAATCATTGAATTCCTTACCTATAGGTAATATTATGTGCTAAAATTTGTGGCGAAGACTAAATGTATCATTGAGAATATATTCCGTAAGTTTCAAAAGAAACAATGACATATCAACGAAGAAAACTAAAAAATTCGGATTACGAAGGTGATCTGACCCGGCCCGACCCGGTTTTTACTACCCTTTTTACCAACTATCGACGCATGCGCTGAATACATTGTTTATCATGGAGGCCAATTTGATAGCGAAAGGATGTAGTGTTTGAAATGACGACGATTATCGTTGCTTTAGTGTGGAATTGAATGGTTTCACTTTGTATTCCCTTGCGGCAAAATCATTCATAAATTGATTTATGTAAGTTTTCGAACGATTCACATCAAATGTAAGCTGAAATAAATTCAAACCGAAGGGCGACTGATTTCCCACATACTTTATGAAGGCTTGGACAGAAACGAGGGGGATAGGAAAGACCGAATAGTGAAAGGCATGGACAATTATCCAGTTCCCATATACCTGAAAAAGAGTAGAGATGGCACAATATTGATAATAGATTTTTGTCAATTTGAGAAGCAAAGATGTTTAAAAAAATGCAGAAATTATAATTTATGTATTTGTTAAAAATACTGTTCACTGCACATACATGTATATTTTTTTTTTAACTTATCTAAAAATATATGAAGCAATTCATATTAAAACTGAATGTATGAGCTTTCATGACTTTTATCAATCAAGCTTACCATATTTATTGTACATATATCTAATTTCCCTTATACATTGTAGTCATATGGGAGCTTGCTTGCATTCAGAGTTCTGACATCAATCTAAAAAATATGCATATTTCATCACAAGAGTCATTTGAGCGCTTAACATATATCATGTATAAACCTAGTTAAACAACTTCAAAATCTACCCAACATGTTTTAAACGAACACAAAAGGTCCTTCTTTTTTTTTTCTTATTTCAATTTAGTTTATAAATATTAAAGTCAATTCACCTTTTTCAAACTTTTGATGCATATGATGGGATATCCTCTGTATTGCTATATCTATCAGGCCCAGCACAATCTCTATATTTAGCTATATAGTTTTATAAAGCTATTTCAAATAGCTTCATTAAGCTAGTTTCGATTAAATTTCTAAGTGCAATGGCACATAACAATATACATGTACTTTGAACTAACCACAACACTATTCTAGTTATAGATCATATGCTATTTTAAGAATTTTTATGAAAAGAGAATTTCTTTTGTATTGATAACTGTCCACTACCTTGTGTGTGTCGAAGCTTAGATAAGTATATGATGGCTTTACAATGTGGAATATAATTGCCAATATATCATTCTATTGATCCTCAACGGTTAAATGTTGCTTTAATAACAACGTAATAATCCTAAACATTTGACAATTTTGAATCAAAATTCTTCCTAAGGTACATAGTTTAATAAGCATTTATTGTTTACAGTGTGTTATTTCGAGTACAAGGATGAAATATTTTCACTTGGAAATTCAATTCTTATGCTTTAGAAATATATTTGATAGAAGATTTAAAATAGTTATATATAGCTATTTCAATTAGCTTTAAAAGGGTATATAGCTTGATTAAGCATAATCATATACATGGCCAATTATTCTAGAGATTGTGCTGGACCAGTCTATGAGCACATAATTGGAATTATTTTGCTGAAAGGAATAATATTACCTTAATCATGATCAGATATATATTTTGTTAAATGATATAAATATGAGCAGTAATCACAAATACCTACTGGATTGTGAAAAGTCAATAAAATGACTACAATAATCAATACAGTCATGCTAAAAATTCTTCCAATCACATGAGTATATGTAAAACTTATACGCTACCAATTTTGATGCACCAGATGCGCATTTCGACAAATAATGTCTCTTCAGTGATGCTCAACCGAAATGTTTGAAATCCGAAATAACTTTGAAGTTTTAGATCTAAATATAGCCAAAAACAGCGTGCCAAACAAGTGAAGCCAAATTCGTCCAAGGATAAGAGCTATGCATGAGGGAGATAATCCTTAATTTTGAAATGAATTTCTAAATTTTATAACAGCAATTAAATATACATCCGTATTTTCAAGCTAATAACGAAGTACTTAGCTACTGGGCTGTAGAGACCCTCGGGGACTAACAGTCCACCAGCAGAGGCCTCGACCCAGGGGTCATAATGTAAAACTTATACGCTATCATTAGAAATCGAACTTCAAAGATTTAATTGTGACACTAATATTAGTTGATAAATAATTATTTTTAAATTAGACAGCATATTGACTATACCCAAGTAGATAATTTTATCCTCACCCACCTATGGCTATACCATTGCACTTAGAAACTCAGTCTAATTCAATCTAAACTAGCTTTAAATAATAAAGCTATTTCAAATACCTATAATGTTATAGCTTATATATTACTCTTCACTGTGTATTGTCATTATTTATGTCTTATATCAATAATTATATATGTTAGATCTACATGTTTATACCCATTTTGGCCCTGATTTGGTAACGTAAATTCTATTTCACATAGGCTCTACACTATACTGGACCTAAGGCTAATGTCTGCTTTATGAAGCAGTGCACATTGTGTTTTGTTTAATTATATATAAAATATCGTCATAATGTTCATTTTACCTGTTTGACAGGTTTCACTGAGTCTAATACGTTCTTTTCCTTTCCCCCTCCTGTTACAAGACAGCTGGGCCTTGTGTGAGTTACACGACAACATCGTCTTCTTCTGTTCTTGACCAAGTCCTTCGTTGTATTTCGTAGATCAATAGTAGCTTATCAAATGCTCATAAAGAAATGTGTACCGCATACACCTCAAACTATTACATGTGTATTTCAATTTCATGATGATCGACAAAATTAAGGCTATCTGCACCCTACTAGGCCTAATACACAAAGTGTCGACTGTTGGTAAACAACGATAAACCGGAAGTAACCCTGTGGAACATTTTTGATGTGGCGTGACTAAACATAGAATAAACACTGCGTTCCGGAGGAACTCGAAACACGGTTATTAGATAGCATCTTCTTTAAAGCCATTGATATTCAATTGAAACTAAATAAATATTTAAAAGGAGCAGGTAGTCATATACCTGGCATAACTGTAAATTTCAGGATCCCAAAGGGTGGGGCCAAAATTATATCGATTATTGCCTTCATCATTTGATTCAGGACGACTTCTTTAATTTTGCTGATAAAAAAAAAATTAAATGCATATTTAGGAAAAGGAGTACCAAAATAGTGAATTTTGCAACCCAGAGACTCTAGGGTGGATCCAAGATAGCATAGTTTTAATATAACACATCATATTACATTTGTAGGTCAAGTCTTTCATCAATATGGGCACTTTCAAGGGGGAGGGGGAGGGGATTCACATCTTCCTTAATTGTAAATACTGCTGCTGAATATTAGAATTTAGCTGATATACATGTATATAGGAAATTTGTATATATATATATATATATATATATATATATATATATATATATATATACACACAATATAATTAAAATTAGACATGTATATATATTCAGATCCTCTACATACATATAAAAAAATTCCATGGGAATCCGGGTTAGAATAGATCCTCGGTATCCCTTGCTTGTCGTAAGAGGCGACTAAATGGGGCAGTCCTTCGGATGAGACAGCAAAAACCGAGGTCCCGTGTCACAGCAGGTGTGGCACGATAAAGACCCCTCCCTGTTCAAAGGCTGTAAGCGCCAAGCATAAACCTAAATTTTGCAACCCTTCACCAGCAGTGGTGACGTCTCCATATGAGTGAAATATTCTCAAGAGGGATGTTAAAGAACATAAAATCAACCAATCTATCTACATATTAAAGTGTATCCTAGAAGAACGAAGTATACAAGTCTGATTTTAATTAGTGTACATGTGGTAAACATAAATCTAGAAATCACAATGTGGTAATTTGATGTTTAACCTGGCCATACCCCCTTTTATCATAGTTTTAGCTCTGCTAATCGTAATAAAATACACCAAAGAAAGATTTTCAGGTGTTACAAGAGATGTAATGCTTTTTTTTTTTTTATCAATGTTTACATTCATGATGTACAGTACTTAGTATTTAATTATATAATATCATGACACAAGCTGATGACACCATTTTATGACAGCTGACATTTTACTTGGGTAGGCCTTGGTCAATAAACAATAAAAACTTGGGTAGGCCCTGTTGAGAGAAAAATCCCCGGGACCCTCCTCTCATATCAAGATCAGTCGCCCACAATTATTCCCCTAAACTCAAAACCATGTTAGCAATGATGTACAAAAATCTTCCCCGTGACAGTCCCAGAGGTAAATTGAGTCCACACCTAGTTAGAATAATATATCCGTGTCTCTCACCACAAAACCGGGTCCGTAGGACATGATCAGATTATCCCTATAACGATTTTGGTCTCGAAATATCGCCATAGATTTGACGACAATATGAAATAAATGCTCGACTTTTGGAAGTTTCCCTTGGAAAGATTAGAAAAACATCTTTATCGGCGATAAGAGGTTTTATACACTAAATTTGACATTTTGTTTACACTGATTATTACCTTCTACAGGGCGCAGCCATTACTCGTTTTAATTAGCCAATCAGTGACTTTATCAGAATTTCGATAAGCCTCACTTTGAGTGTAAAAAAATATAGAAGAAAGAGTCCAGACGTTTGTGGGGAGTCGGCGTATACACAAACCAGACTAGGAAAATGTCATGTTTTCTCGCTATTTACTACCGTTATCTATGCCTCGTTCACACGGATGCGCATTAAATTTTACTTCGCATCGAATTTGATGCGAAGTAAAATAATGCGCATTAAATTAACTCGAATTAAATAGCGTTCACACGGCGGTAATATTTAATGCGAAGTAAACTAATGCGCATTAAAATCTCCGTGTGAACGCGGTTCAGATTTAATTCGCATTAACTTACGTTTAATGCGAATTAAATTCTTCGTGTGAACGAGGCACTAGTGTTCAAGCTGTTTATGTTTAAATCTGTTTGTCTTATGACCCCCCTCCCCCAAGTTTTCTTTGATACTATATGTCTCATATTTTTATATATATTGTGCATTAAAAACTGTAAAGTAATCTTTATATTACTTTGTGACCTTGAAATCGCCCCGATGTGACCAACGTGTGTACATATCGACGCGGCACAGGTGAAAGATGACGTACGATATTTTATTTCGACCAAGGCATATTCTTAAAGGTAACTAGTTGCAGATTTAGGGTTTTGATACGAAAGGTATAATATTTTGCCTCGTTTAGATAAGATTTGGCTGCGAATGTGGGAAATGCCCAACATTTGAGTTGAGATTATGGAAATTGCTATATTTGAGAGGATATTGTACCGATCCGTATCACTTTTTAAATTTACCGTATCAATGTTGACATATCAAGCCCAAACTGCAAATGATTTGAGTGTAACGTTCACCTGTGCCGAGGTAATAAACAACTAAAAGGCTAGCGGATGTAGTCACTTGTATGACGACGTAATAGTTAAGCGAAGGATTTCCCCATGTGACACGCTGTTTGCTAAAAATATGCGACGCTTGGAAGAATTTTACTTTAATTTGAATGTGCTGTTATTACTTGTAATATTACTCGGGACGCCTTAACCCCGCTGTGCCCCCCTTAAATCCGCCACTGATAATAGGCCCACTATCATACAACTTTACTGATAATAAAAACAAACTCAAATCAAAGTACTGAAAGTACTCATGGGAGTTGAACATTGTGGAAATTCAGTTAGAACAGATAGCACTGGAAGGATAGGGGGATAAATGACTGAATATTATCAGGATTTTAGATACAAATCAACTGTTGTTGTTTTTCAAAGCGTTACAACAGCAAACATGGATAATGGAAGGCCCATGGGCCACAACGCTCCTCGAGTAACTGAAGGTGTGTTGTTGTTTTCTAGAATTTCACCCCTTTATATTCTCATGATAAATGTGACCACATATTATGGCCCAAACATTCAAATCAATATGGTTATCAATGCCTTGCAGTTATGAAGAAGTTTTTTCCCCTGTATATATACATTCAAGAGTCCAATATGCTAAACTGTCACCTGAGTATACTACAGTCCTGTAGAGGATCAATGGAATGGTAAATAATTGTATAATATCTCAAAATAAATGAAATGCAAAAAAATTAAAAATCGTCCGGCATCGGAGATGCACAAACCGAGTTGAGCAAGGAATGGGCATAAAGGAAACCGGCAGAAAAGTTTGCAAGAATTATCAAGCAAGGAGCAAAATTTTGCGTACATAAATTTCAGCCGACTTAAATCCTTTGACCTTGACCTTTAACCCTTGACCAAAATCAATAGGCTAAGGGCTTCTTTGTCTCATCAAGGGCGATAATCCATCTAAGTTTAATTGAGATCCTATAATTTGTTAAAAAATTATAGTGCAGAAAACAAAATTTTCTCCAATTTCAGTCTATTTATAGCCACTGTGACTTTGACCTTGTGACCCCGGAATCGATAGGCTTCTTGTCTTACTGAGGGTGACAATCGATCTAAGTTTGATTGAGATCCTATAATTCGTTCAAGAGCTATGGTGTGGAAAACAAAATTTTCTCCAAATTTCAGTGTATTTATAGCCAGTGACCTTGACCTTTGACGTAGTGACCCCAGAATCGATAGACTTCCTGGTCTTACTGAGGGTGACAAACCATCTAAGTTTGATTGAGATCGTATGATTCGTTCAAGAGCTATGGTGCGGAAAACAAAATTTTCTCCAAATTTCAGTCTATTTATAGCCACTGTGACCTTGGCCTTTGACCTAGTGACCCCAAAATCGATAGGCTTCCTCATCTTACTGAGGGTGACAATCCATCTAAGTTTGAATGAGATCCTATAATTTGCTCAAGAGCTATGGTGCGGAAATGAAATGTTGATGTGTGCCCGCCCAAAGGCACTTCATCAGATCGTAAGCCGAGTTCGACTTCATCGCAACTCCACTAAAAATGAAACACTAGTCAAATAATGTTATTCATTGCCAAGGTATTTGGGATATTATACTGTGGCTCAAACAGGGGGTGAATGAACCTGACAGTATGGGAAGCATATAGTGGAATCAGACTTGTGATGCTGGAAATCTATAGTGATTAATAAACTATACATGTACAAGATCCATAACTATTTTTTTTCAGTTTATGAGGGAGAATCCTCATGTTTCTTTCATCTGTAGACAAATAAACTGTAGACAAATAAACAATGTGTTTGACCAGAGCAATTTCCAATCCTTTTTGCAGCATAAATTCAACATTGTGGCAACTGGGTTAAACTTTGATAGTGAAGTAATACATGCCAGCACCTTATCCCATGCT
Organism: Ostrea edulis; assembly: GCF_947568905.1. Classification (NCBI taxonomy): domain Eukaryota; kingdom Metazoa; phylum Mollusca; class Bivalvia; order Ostreida; family Ostreidae; genus Ostrea; species Ostrea edulis. Next base: position 17,345,671 of record NC_079170.1, on the reverse strand, counting down.
CTTAAAATTTCTGTTTGACACACACTCATGACATCCACTCAAACATTACAGAGTGCAGCAAAATCCCATTGTAATAGGGGATTCAAAATGGATAACTGGTACAAAATATGGTACATACTATTCGAAAAGGATAATGAATTTGACATATTGATGTCTTGGAAAAGGAAATTCTGACATCGGGGCTCTAAGCGTTTTCAAACATTGTCATTTGATAAAAGTGTTCTACATTTTTAAAAATAGAGATTAATATGTCTTTACATACATAGGTGAGAAAGTTTCCATTATTCCTAGCCGAGACATACCATGTATGCGCAAAAAATTCATAAACAAATATCAAAATACTCACGTAGAAAATGTGGACCTTACCGTCATCAAGCGCAGTGAAACACGCCATTTCGAGATTTTCGCCGACGAAAGCTCGGTAACAGTAATGAATAAGGTACACTCATTTTGTATCTATTTTGTGACTTTCTTTATTAAAAGGAACAGTTCTGTAATGTGTAACGTGCAATTACTACGTAATTCAATAACTTGAAGCATGAAGCAGTTTCACTTTGCAACCGGATATAAGAAATTTTATTTCGTATTCCGATCCCGATCGAAAGTTGTTGACTGGGAATGACGTGTTTTAATTCAATATACATGTAACATCAAGCATTTTTTATATCACATTAAAAAAAACCCAAATATATACACATACACAATGTTGTAGAGTTATTTCTTGTAAATTTTCTGAGGTTTCGCACCATATTCGATATTTCGCGCCACGGTGTCAATAGGTCTTGTGTGCAGTTGTCGTTCGTTTCCCTATCAATGTTTATAGGTGACGCTGAGCTACAAACGACAATTTTCAACCTTATCTTTTATTTTTCTATGTATATCAGTATCAATTTGATCGAAATCTTGTATTCAAATTGATTTGAATACAATATCATTGCATTTACTTACATGTCAATTATCAAAATTAGATTAATTCAGAAAAGTTACATGGATTATTTAATGGCGGATGTTTATAAAAGTTTATGTTGATTTACCTAGGAGTAAATCAGCTGACACAGTTGACGACCACTATACAAATCAATACAAATTACTACGCAGAAAAGTGCGTGATGACCAAGGGAGATTGAACATAGTTCAACTCCCAAAAAGTGACATCAATGGGAAAAAATCATTTCTATGTATATTTTAGCGAAACGTTGAACTATGACAGAGAGATCCGATTCATTATTTAAGACCCCAAAGAGCAGCTACCAGCAGCTACATGAAATAG